>NC_053448.1:18831835-19012970 GCF_007990345.1 Gossypium hirsutum
GTCTCTCAAAATGAAACAACATCTAAAATGAACATCCATTTTACCCATATGGCCGATTACTACATTAGTTACCAAGCTAACAATTCACAATTTCAACCTCAAAATCCTAATCAATTAGATGATAGATTAAACTAACATCAAACACATAGATTTTAGAATCTCATACTACCATCTATGCATCTGGCAAACCTTAAAACTTTCCCTTGGCACCGAATATTCAAGAGCTCTTAATCAACTGAAGATGACAAATGCCTTAGCTTCACTTTCTTCTTTCTTTCCTTCTCAAGTCACGGCAATGGGGGGGGAGAACATGGATGAGACAACTTTGTTCTCATCACCCTCCCTTTTCATTTCTTTATACTAACCCTTTATTATATTTTTTTCTCCCATAACACACTAACACAACATGTTTCCAACATGTTTCACCCCATAACATTTTGTCCACTCTCATGCTCATGGCCGGCCACTACTAATTGGGGGGGAAATTGACATGCAAGTCCCCCCTTTTTCTTACATGCACTAATAGATCCTTATGCTTTGACCTATCATATTTCAAAATTTCTCACATAGTCCTATTTACAAAATTCACCTACAATTAATCAAATTCAAATATGAAATTTTCACACATGCATATATACATATAATAAGCATCAAATATGACAGCTAATTATTTTTATGACTCGGTTTAGCGTCCCGAAACCACTTCCCGACTAGGGTAAATTTTGGGCTGTTACAACTCTCCCCCACTTAAGAAATTTTCGTCCCCGAAAATCTTACCGGTAAATAGGTTTGGGTATCGTTCTTTCATCGAGCTCTCAGTTTCCCAAGTAGCTTCCTCAATCCCATGTTTGAGCCATAACACCTTCACTAACGGAACCCTTTTGTTTCGCAACTTCTTTACCTCATGAGCTAGGATACGTATCGGTTCTTCTTCATAACTCATATCGGCTTGAATTTCAACCTCTGATGGGCTAATTATATGCGACGGATCAGATCGATAGCGTCGAAGCATCGAAACATGAAAGACATCGTGAATCTTTTCAAGCTCAGGGGGCAAAATCAATCTATACGCAACTGGCCCCACTCGTTCGGAGATTTTGTACGGCCCAATGAATCTCGGGCTCAACTTGCCCTTACGGCCAACCTAAGTACCTTTTTCCAAGGCGAAACTTTAAGGAACACTTTATCTCCCACCTGATATTCAATGTCCTTCCGTTTCAGATCCGCATACGATTTCTGACGATCTGTGGCTGCCTTCAGACTTTCACGGATTACCTTTACCTTCTGTTCGGCATCTCTAATCAAATCAACTCCGAAAATTTTACTTTCACCGAGCTCGGTCCAAAACAATGGTGTACGGCATTTACGACCGTACAAAGCCTCGTAAGGTGCCATCTTAATACTTGATTGAAAACTATTGTTGTAAGCGAATTCAATCAAGGGTACATACCGTTCCCATGAACTACTGAACTCGAGGATGCAACATCTCAACATATCCTCAAGTATCTGAATTATCCGCTCGGTTTGACCATCGGTTTGGGGGTGAAAAGCGGTGCTAAAATGCAGCTTGGTACCCAAAGCTTCTTGCAATTTCTTCCAAAATCGCGAAGTGAATCTCGGATCTCTATCCGACACGATAGAAATAGGTACTCCATGTAATCTCACAATCTGAGTAACATACAATTCGGCTAGTTTATCCAATGAAAAATCCGTACGTACGGGGATAAAGTGAGCCGACTTAGTCAGCCTATCAACGACAACCCAAATCGCATCCTTCTTACTTGCGGACAATGGCAGTCCGGACACAAAGTCCATTGTGACTCGGTCCCATTTCCACTCGGGTATCATGATCGGCTGAAGTATCCTGAAGGCACTTGATGTTCCGCTTTCACTTGTTGACATATTAAACATCTCGAAACAAAGTCGGAGATGTCTCGCTTCATACCATGCCACCAAAACCGACGTTTCAAGTCGTTGTACATTTTCGTGCTCCCCGGGTGAATTGACATTCGGCTACAATGGGCTTCGTTCAGTATCATCGGAATGAGTTCCGAATTCCTTGGAATGCACAAACGACTTCTAAACCTCAAACAACCATCATCATCAATCTGAAACTCCGATTCCTTGTTCGGAACACACTCAGCTCGCTTTGCAACCAATTCATCATCAACTTTCTGAGCTTCACGAATTTGATGAGTCAATAATGGTTTGGCTTTTAATTCAGCTGCTAACACATTGTCAGGTAGAACAGACAAGTGTACATTCATCGCTCGCAAAGCAAACAGTGATTTCCGGCTTAAGGCGTCCGCAACCACATTAGCCTTTCCCGGGTGGTAATCAATGACAAGCTCGTAATCCTTCAACAACTCAAGCCAACGTCTTTGTCGCAGATTCAAGTCTCGTTGAGTCATCAAATATTTGAGACTTTTGTGATCCGAAAACACATGGCACTTCTCGCCAAACAAATAATGTCGCCATATTTTTAGTGCAAACACAATGGCGGCTAGTTCGAGATCATGGGTCGGATAATTTCTCTCGTGTGGCTTCAATTGTCTTGACGCATAGGCCACAACTCGACCTTCTTGCATCAATACGCAACCCAACCCAAGTAGGGATGCGTCACTATAAATGACAAACTCTTTACCCGATTCGGGTTGCACCAAAATTGGAGCTTCAGTCAGATGAGTTTTTAGTTGATCGAAGCTTTCTGACATTTCTCCGTCCATTCGAACTTAACATCCTTCTGAAGTAGCTTCGTCATTGGTGTGGCTATCATCGAGAAACCTTTGACAAATCGTCGGTAATAACCGGCGAGCCCTAGAAAGCTCCGGACTTCGGTAACATTTCTCGAGGCTTCCAGTTAAGTATGGCTGAAATTTTGCTCGGGTCAACTCGAATACCCGATGCGGATACCACATGACCCAGAAGCTAACCTCTCTTAACCAGAACTCACACTTACTGAACTTAGCATATAACTGCTTATCCCGCAAAATTTGCAACACTTGCCTCAGATGCTCAGCATGTTCGGTCTCATCTCTTGAATAGACCAAGATGTCATCAATAAACACAACTACGAACCGATCCAATACGGCCTGAAGATCCGATTCATCAAATCCATAAACAGCGCAGGGGCATTAGTGAGCCCAAACGGCATCACTAAGAACTCGTAGTGACCGTACCTCGTTCTGAAAGCAGTTTTGGGTACGTCCGAATCTCGAATCCGCAACTGATAATAACCCGATCTCAAATCTATCTTTGAAACACCGATGCTCCCTTTAATTGATCGAACAGATCATCAATACGCGGTAACGATACTTATTCTTTATCGTCACTTTATTCAGTTGACGATAATCAATGCACAACCTCATGGTTCCGTCCTTCTTTTTCACGAACAATACTGGTGCACCCCAAGGTGAGAAACTCGGTCGAGCGAAACCTCTATCCGTCAATTCTTGCAACTGAGCTTTCAACTCTTTCAACTCGGTTAGTGCCATACGATATGGAGCGATCGAAATAGGCGTAGTTCCAGGTACAAGCTCAATACCAAACTCTACCTCCCGAACAGGTGGCAAACCCGGTAACTCTTCAGGAAAAGCATCCGGTATTCACAGACCACCGGCACCGATTCTGGTTTCTTTTCTAACTCCTTGTCATCAAGTACATACGCGAGGTATGCTTCGCACCCTTTCCTTACATATTTCTGGGCCGACATTGCTGATATTACAGCTGGCAACCCCCTTAAGTCCGCAGACTCAACTCGGATTATTTCGTTATTTGCGCACCTCAAGTCGATAGTCTTGCTTTTGCAATTTACAACCGCATCATGCGCGGTTAACCAATCCAAACCAAGAATAACATCAAACTCGTCGAACGGCAAAAGCATCAAATCGGCCGGAAAACAGGATTCTCGGATTATTAGAGGGCATCTCTTACACACTTTATCAACAAGTACGCATTGGCCCAAAGGGTTTGATACTCGAATTACGAGCTCAGTAGACTCAACAGGTAGAGTCTTACTGGTTGCTAAGGTTTCGCATACATATGAATGAGTAGAACCAGGGTCAATCAATGCAATCACATTAGTATCAAAGAGAGTGAAGGTACCAGTGATGACGTCGGGGGAGGATGCCTCCTCTCGTGCGCGAATGGCATATGCTCTAGCAGGAGCACGGTTCTCGGCGCGATCGGCCGTATCAGAAGCCCCCTCTGACTACCACCCCTGCCTCCAAAAATTCTCGGTGGTCTACCTCTAGATGTCACTCCACTAGGTCTTACACCTTGAATCTTATTCTTCTCATCCAGCTCCGTGCAATCTCTAATGAGATGGTCCTTCGAACCGCACCCGTAACAGGCCCTGCTAGTAGACTTGCCCCAACATTCACCTAGGTGTCGTCTTCCACATTGGGGACATTCAGGTTTCTCGTGACGATTATTGCCCACACTAGCTACCGAAGTAGCTCGGGAGCCATCGATGGTCTTGCCCTGATGGAAATTCCCGCAGTCGCCCTCGACTTATTAATGTCCTCCTTGAACTTCTTTACAGCTGAGAACGGAGCTTTACCCGTCGATCTTTTACGATAATCCCTAGCTTCAAGTTCAGCCTTCCTCTTCTCCTTTCCAAGTTCCTCCGCCTTGCAGGCTCGTTCGACTAGTGTTACGAATTCCTTTATTTCCAAAATACCCATTAGTAGCTTTAAATCTTCATTCAATCCTTCCTCGAATCTTTTGCACATAGCAACCTCATCAGCTACACACTCCCGGGCATACCTACTAAGTCTTACGAATTCATGTTCGTATTCAGATACAGTCATACGGCCTTGCTTGAGTTCCAAGAACTCCTTACGCTTCTGGTCAATGAACCGTTGGCTAATAAATTTCTTCCGGAATTCCGTTTGAAAGAAGTCCCAAGTTACTCGCTCGTTCGGGACTATGGAAATCAAGGTCCTCCACCAATAGTAGGCTGAGTCTCGCAACAAAGATACAGCACATTTTAGACATTCATCGGGTGTGCATGACAATTCATCGAACACCCGAATGGTGTTATCAAGCCAGAACTCGGCCCTTTCGGCATCATCAGTTACTATGGCCTTGAACTCCTCGGCCCCACGCTTCCTAATCAAGTCTACAGGTGGCTTACTCAGCCTTATAGGATCAGCGACTGATGGCATTACAGGCTCTTGGGGTGGATTATTCAAATTCGGGAATTGTTGGACAGCCGGGTTGGTTCGGGCATATTGCGCGACCCACTCATTCATCATGGTAAAGAAGGCTTGTTTAGCCCCCTCACCTTGATTATTCGCAGATGACTGAGGTTCAACAGGCGGCGTCCCTTGTGCAGGAGCAGCCGCTACGCTCTCAACGTCATCCGCTAGGGTTCTTTCCTCACTGGGATCCATTTACTAATCAAGACAAAAACATTTCAACCGTCAGAAGTCATCACCCTTTTAAACATTAACATTATGGCATGTATAGCTAGACTCATACGTGCTATGGTAGTCCTAGAACCGACTAAACCATAGCTCTGATACCAATAAAATGTAACACCCCGAACCCGAAACCGACACCGGAGTCGAACCCGAGGTGTTAACTGGCTTTAACCCCTTACAAAATTTATTTTCCAGACACTGCCCAATCTGTGTACTAGTCGGCTTAAAAATCATATCTTGAGTTTCGTAACTCAAAAATCAGTTTCGTAATTTTTCCCAGAAACTAGACTCATGTGCTCATCTATGTATTTTTTCTAGAATTTTTGGTTGGGCCAATTAGTACAGTTTATTAGTCAAAGTCTCCCAAGTTGCAGGGGTCGACTACACTGACCTTTGCCCATTACGATTTGGATATCTCCCTGCACGGGACTTCAATACTGATGCCGTCTGTTTCTATGAAAACTAGACTCAGAGAGGAATCTGTACATATATGGTACGACCCCTAATTATCTCTGGTTAATTTATAATGAATTTCCAAAGTCGGAGCAGGGAATCCAGAAACCGTTCTGGCCCTGTCCCACAAAAATCTGATTATCTCTTAATATACTGCCCATATGATCTTTTCGTTACTACCTCATGAAAGCAGACTCATCGAGCTTCGATTACATAATTTATTCATCAATTAATTCCACTCCTACTATTTTTAGTGATTTTTCAATCTCATGACACTGCTGCTGCCAGCATCTGTTACGAAAGTAACTAGGTCCATTTCATGCCTACCCTTGATCCAACTCAATCGAACATTCGTGCCATTTTCGCATGGCTTAAAGTTTACATGCCATAATTCAAACACAACATACTAGCTTATACATGCCAAAATGATCTTCTAAGCACACTAAGAAGAGAATACCAAAACTTGCTATCCGGTGTGATGACTTCGATGACGGCCCGACCCCGCAAAAATTGGTGAGTCCAAGCAACCTATAATGGGTGACAAGGAAACACCGGGTGAGTTTATAACTCAGTAAGTCATAAGCAATGCTCTACTATACATCAATAACATTATCACAAGAGGAAAAAAATGGAATGAGACAATTTACTCCATCCATACCGAACCATGCCATAGTTCCTCCAACCTATCGATTCAATTTCATATCAATTCATGCATTCACAATTCATATACTCATCAATAGGACCTTGAGGCATTTTCATAAATCAATTTATTTTCGTTACAATCAAACAACAAAACGGCCTTTCACCCATCCTACGATAAATTTTTATGTACGTGACTTCAAGTATAGTTGTCACATAGGTTCAACTTACCGAGCTCAACACCAAGTATAAGCATAGCACATATTAGCCATGTACTCAAGACACTTACCCGACCCGCTGTCCGCGATCAACTCAATAGTGTCACACACATGGTGTCCATAATAATTCACGAATGTATATTGAGCCCGCACACTCAGTGCTATATAATCAACTCGCACACTTAGTGCCACGTAATCAAATCGCACACTTAGTGCTACATAGTCAAACTCGCACACTTAGTGCCGCATGATCATTTCGCACACTTAGTGCATCGTATTCATTTCGCACACTTAGTGCAACATAGTCATATCGCACACTTAGTGCTGTACAGTTTAATCCCGCGCACTTAGCGCCAATCTCATGGTCATAAATGGTCATCCCGCACGTTTAGTGCCGAGATCAACAACTCGGTACATCTTACCTCTTTTCTTTCATTCAACAATTTCATCATCACATACGTACATGCATATATATATGTATATTTATTCATTCCATTCAGCATCAATACATACACATTATGACCATTTGAAATAATACCAACTACATGCTTAGTGACTTACCTCGTGTTGGGTAAGACGGTTCCAACTCGGCTACTCGATAACCTTTTCTTTGCCTTTGCTCGATTCACCTCCTTTAGCTCCTTGAGCTAAATCAATAATTTAACTAGTTTAACCATCTTGCTAACCATTCATACTTCAATTACACATGCATATGTATGTTTGTATATTCGGCAATGACAATGGTAATTTAGCAACCCTTAGTTTAACTCATAATTGTTCATAACACATTTAAAGCATCCACTCCATTCCATCATTTTAAAGCACACACATTACTCAATATTATCCAAATTCACATTCGGCATTTTCACAAACACACATGCCGATTTCATTCACTCATTTCTAATGTTAATTAAGAAATGTCGAATGTCACCAACTAAATGGCATACACACTCACCCACATGTATAAAAATCATCCACACCACCTATAGCTCATTCGGCCTTCACCCTTGCTAGTTTTTCCCATTCTTTTGTCGGTTATATATACATAGTCCTAAGGTAGTATCATGAATGGGCTTACATATATTTGTGTATATATATATATGGCCGAATATGCAAAGCTTAACTCAACATCACCTATGTTCCTAAGTGATGGCCGAATATGTATTTCTATATCTATTCATCAACTATATTATTACCTTCAATTTATCTAGTCACACAATTTCATCTCATGAATACTTGACCCAAGTCTCTCAAAAAATGAAACAACATCTAAAATGAACATCCCATTTTACCCCATATGGCCGATTACTACATTAGTTACCAAGCTAACAAATTCAACAATTTCAACCTCAAAATCCTAAGTCCAATCTATAGGATGAGTAGAATTTAAACTAACCATCTCAAACATGCATAGATTTTCAAGAATCCTTCAATACATACCTCATTCTAGTTGCATGCATGGCCAAACCTCTTAGAAACTTTTCCCCTTGGCACCGAATATTCAAGAGCTTCTTAATCAACTTGAAGATGACCAAATGCCTTAGCTTCACTTTCTTCTTTTCTTTCCTTCTCAAGTCACGGCAATGGGGGGGGGAGAACATGGATGAGACAACTTTGTTCTCATCACCCCTCCCTTTTCATTTCTTTATTACTAACCCTTTATTATATTTTTTTCTCCCATAACACACTAACACAACATGTTTCCAACATGTTTCACCCCATAACATTTTGTCCACTCTCATGCTCATGGCCGGCCACTACTAATTGGGGGGGAAATTGACATGCAAGTCCCCCCTTTTTCTTACATGCACTAATAGATCCTTATGCTTTGACCTATCATATTTCAAAATTTTCTCACATAAGTCCTATTTACAAAAATTCACCTACAATTAATCAAAATTCAAATATGAAATTTTCACACATGCATATATACATATAATAAGCATCAAATATGACAGCTAATTATTTTTATGACTCGGTTTAGCGGTCCCGAAACCACTTCCCGACTAGGGTAAATTTTGGGCTGTTACAAGTTAACTTTGCCTATTCATCTTAAGTGTTTTTATAAGAAACGAGTCAATATTTTCCTATAATATTGGTTCCTTCTTCAACCTTAAACTGAACTTATCCTATCCATTTTCCTACCAACAAAATATTCCTTTGTTTCAGCCAACTATCTCAGTTTTTCAACCTTACCTCGAACTTGACTCAATACTTTTTAATTTTTGATCGAAAACATTTGTAACTCGTAATTAACTGTGAATACGAGCTCGCATCATTCGGTTAAAAGAATGAAAAAGTAAACCAAACAGCATGGAAGGAGAGAGGTGGGTAAAGAGGAGTTCAAGATCGATTGGGATATGGTTTCTTGGATGAGAAAGAACTATTCTTGAACCAAAAGAAGGCCTCAAACTTGATCTGTAATCGAAAGAATCAAACAGAGATGGACTCTAAGAAAGTGTCGGATACGACTTCATGGATGAGAAGGAACCATTCTTGAACCAAAAAAAGGCGTCCAACTAGTTCTGAAATGAAAGAAGAAAACATATTACCAGAATAGATTTTTAAGCCATAATAAAATTGTTTTGTGATAAAAGCAATTGTCACAATAAGAAAAGAAGAGACTTCCTTGTTGTCAAAGGTTCTTGGTGTATTAAGAAGGGGGAATGCATTTTCTTGTTGATTCCTGATATGGAAGTAAAGAACTAAAATATTATAAACAAACAGACCAGAATTGAACTACAAATTAAAGGAAAGAGAGAAGAAAGTTGGGAAAAGACTAAAGTGGTGTAAAGATGTCCTAAGGAGCATTAGATTGTTGCATTCTCAAGATTAAGGAATCATGGAGTTCGACCCCACCCAAAACTCAAACAATCTAAGTTAGAATTAAAAGGGCAACATGTAACAACCCGGTTTTAGTTAAATCGGAACAGTTGTTTCGAAACTACAAATATGAGGTTAGAAAATTATTTTAATATTATTTTTGGTATTTACAGCATGTGATTATATATTGTGAAAGTTACGTAAAGAAATTTTACTATTTGAATGCTTAATTCGGTAAAAAAAACTAAATCACGTAAAGCGTAAAAGTTGCGTTCTATAAGCTAAAGGTGTCTAATAGTTATAGAACATTAAAGTAAAGATCCTTAAGTGGTAAATAGGTCATTTGTGAGTTATTGGATGATAATGGAGAGGCATTTGGTGTAATTACTAATGTTTTTAATGGTAAAATAGTAAATAAGTAAATTAATGATAAAATAAATAAAACCAAAGCTAAAATTTTGTCCATCTTTTCTTCCTTGGCCAAATATTGAAGAAGAAAGACACCATTGATGAACACTTAGGGTTCGGCACACACATAGCTTGATTAAGGTACGATTTGAGCTCAGTTTTAGATAATTTTTACGTTTTTGAAATCCTTGCTTCGTGTTCTAGCTAGCCCATGCCCCAATTTTTGAATTGGTTGATGAATTTGTGAGTTTACATTGATGATATCTTGATGTTTTTGAATATTGATGATGGAAAATGAATAATTTTTGACAGATTAATATGTTTTGTAAAGTGATTTTTGACAAAAATGCCAAATAGGGATTAAATTGTAAAATTTGCAAATTGAGTGGTTGAAATGTGAAATAAATGAAAGTTTTGGGCTGCTAGGGGCACTATAGTAATTTGGCTAAGCTTGGGTTATATTGAATTGTGTGAATTTTATGTATTTGTGAAATATGGACTAAATTGAATAAATGTGAAACTTTAGGGGCTAAAGTGCAAAAATGTCCAAATAGGTACTTTTTGGTGAAATTGAATGAATAGGTGATTAAATGAGTTAAATTTGAATTCATATAGATCAAGAAAGAAAGAAATTAGATTTAGATCGGGGGAAATCGAAAGTTGACTAGTAGTTGATTTGATCAGTTCGTTTCCGTACGAGGTAAGTTCATAAGTAAATAAATGTTTTTGAATTCAAATGTATATGTTTTATATATTGACGAATTGATTTAAATATAGATATATATTGCCGAATTGATTTGAGCATTGGATGACTGGTTTCGTGCATGAATTGATTTAATTACGAAGTCGAAAGCTCCGATTGAATCTTAGGAAATGTATAAGATACTGATGTCATGATATTAGGACTTCCGAGGTGTGATTACGTGTAAGACCATGTCTGGGACATCGGCATCGAAGTGAGAAAACATGTAAGACCATGTCTGGGACATTGGCATCATTTATGATTCGTATAAGACCCTGTTTGGGACAGTGGCATCGATATGCGTTAACATGTAAGACCATATCCGAGATATGACATTGTACGAGCTTTATATGATTTCCATGTGTTCTTAACAATTCCAAATGTGAATTTGAGCTAAATGGTTCAGGTATGTGTGAAGTTTATATTTTCATGAAATAATAAGGTAAGTTTAGTACTTAATGGGATAATATGAATCTATATGAGACAAATAAATGTATCTGTGTTTGATATTCATTTAAATTCAACCTAGTTGAATTGAATTATAAATATCATTGAGATGATTTATTTGTTTATGGCTTAGTAAGCTTCCAAAGCTTACTTTGTGCATCCTTCTATTGTATTATAGATATATGAAGCTAGCTTGAGCTCGGGGATCGTCAAAGATTATCGTCACACTATCAATCGCCATTTTGGTATTTTGAAAGATTGATATTATGACATATGGCATGTATAAACTATGGCAAATTTTGAATTGTATATAAGTTGCCATGCAAAATGACTTGTTAGAGATACTAGTTTTTATGTATATTCGGTCATGTTATAAGCTCTTTTGGGAAGCATGTTTCGAGGTATATTGTATGATAATGTTTGGTTATAAGATTCGACTTGATTAATGATTTAGTTGGTAGATGTTTTTTGTTATAATGTAATATGATTCAATGTATGTTAGTTGGTTCGAAATTTGAATAATAAACATGAATTGTGATAAATGACTGTGTTAGATTGTGTTGTGTTAGGTAATGCCTCGTAACCCTAATCCGATGACGGATACGGGTTAGGGGTGATACACAACAACACAAATCAAGTCATAAAAGAACAAGGAAACTGAATCAAAATTAGGGTTCTTGGAGGAGACCAAGTAGTTAAGGAAGCACTATTCTATATGAAATCCAAAGGGGTCAAGGCTGCAAATTAAGTGAAAACAAACGGTTACACAGATTTGAAGAATAAAGATCAAAATCGAATGAAATCACAAGAAAGATTAAAGGAATGCCTGACCAATAAAAAACATGAAGAATCAACCATATTAAGATGATTTGAACTATTCTTGGATGAAAAGATGATGTCTAATCGAGATCTAAACAAAAAAATAAAACAATTTAGATTTCTTGTTAAAAGAATGAAAAAGTAAACCAAACAGCATGGAAGGAGAGAGGTGGCAAAGTAGAGTGCACGACCGAGTGGGATACGGTTTCTTGGATGAGAAAGAACCATTCTTGAACCAAAAGAAGGCCTCAAAATATATCTAGAATCGAAAGAAGAAAATAGATTGTCAGAATGGATTTTTAAGCTATAACAGTTTTTTTTGTCATAAAAGCAATTGACACCAAATAAAAAAAAGACTTCCCTGTTTTCAATGGTTCTTAGCATATTATGAAGGGGAAATATATTTTCTTGTTGATTCTTGATCTGATAGAAAAGAAATAAAATATTAGAAAGAAATAGACAAGAATCGAAATACAAATTAGTGGAAAGAGAGATGAAAGCTTTGAAAACACTACAGTGGCATGAAGATGTCCTAAGGAGCCTTGGATTATTGGATTTTCAAGATTAGTCAGAATCAAAGTTTCATCTTTCGCCTAGAGCCGTAGAATAGATCCACGATTGGGAAAAACTTGAGATCCTATTCTGCACGCGTCCTTATCAATTATTCAAATCTTTTCTTAATCGATTGTTTTCCCATCTTGGAAGCCTTAATTCCATTAGAATTTATCAAGAACAAGTCCTCTCAGTGAACCGAATTGATCTCTTTCAAGATCCTTGTTCTTGCTCGGTTTACTTGTTCTATTTCTATCACAATGAAATAAATTTATTCAATGTTCTTCAATTATTAAATTTGAATCAGTCGTTTATGAAGTGATACATGCGGTACAGGATCAATAGTTTTTCCAAGTTTAAGATTTTATATTGGGCTCTAGATGAAGAATCAAGTATATTAAGATGATTTGAAGCATTCTTGGATGAAAAGATGATGTCAATTCGAGATCTAAACAAAAGAAATAAAACCAATTAGATTTTTGGTTAAAAGAATGAAAAAGAAAACCAAACAGCAAAGAAAGAGAGAGATAGCCAAAGAAGAGTCTAAGAAAGTGTGGGATGCGGTTTCATGGATGAGAAGGAACCATTCTTGAACCAAAAGAAGGCCTCTAACTAGTTCTAAAATCAAAAGAAGAAAACATATTACCAGAATGGATTTTTATGCCATAATAAAATTCTTTTGTGATAAAAGAAATCAGCATAATAAGAAAAGAAGAGACTTCCTTGTTTTCAAAGGTTCTTCGTGTATTAAGAAGGGGGAACACATTTTCTTATTGATTCCTGATATGGAAGTAAAGAACTAAAAGATTAGAAAAAAACAGACCAGAATTGAACTACAAATTAAAGAAAAGAGAGATCAAAGCTTTGAAAACACTAAAGTGGCGTGAAGATGTCCTAATGAGCCTTGGATAGTTGGATTCTCAAGATTAGTCAGAATCAAAATTTCATCTTTCGTCTAGAGCTGTACTATAGATCCACGACTTGGACAAACTTGAGATCCTATTTCTCACGCATCCTTATCAATTATTCAAATCTTTTCTTAATCGATTGTTATCCCTTCTTTGCAGCCTTAATACCATTGGATTTTATCAAGAACAAGTCCTCTCAGTGAACCGACTTGATCTCTTTCAAAACCTTGTTCTTGCTTAGTTTACTTGTTCTTTTTCTATCACAATGAATTGAATTTATTTGATGTTCTGTAGTTATTAAATTTGAATAAGTAATTTATGAAGTGATGTGCAGTACAAGATCAAAACTTTTTCTAAGTTTCAGATTTTACATTGGGCTCTAGATGAAGAATCAAGTATATTAAGATGATTTGAACCATTCTTGGATGAAAAAGATGATGTCGAGTCGAGATCTAAACAAAAGAATAAAACCAATTAATTTTTCTAAAAGAATGAAAAAGAAAACCAAACAGCAAGGAAAGAGAGAGATGGCGAAAAGAGGAGCCTAAGAATGAGTGGGATATGGTTTCATGGATGAGAATGAACCACTCTTGAACCAAAAGAAGGACTCCAACTAGTTTTGAAATCGAAAGAAGAAAATAGATGATCGTAATGGATTTTTAAGCCATAACAAAATTTTTTTGTGATAAAAGCAATCGGCACAATAAGAAAGAAAGAGACTTATTTGTTTTCAATGGTTCTTGGTGTATTAAGAATGGGGAACGTCTTTTCTTGTTGATTCCTCATATAGAAGTAAAGAAATAAAAGATTAGAAATAAATAGACAAGAATCGAACTACAAATTAAAGGAAAGAGAGAAGGAAGTTGGGAAAAGACTAAAGTGGCGTGAAGATGTCCTAAGCAGCATTAGATTGTTGCATTCTCAAGATTAAGGAATCATGGAGTTCGTCCCCACCCAAAACTCAAACAATCCAAGTTAGAATTAAAAAGGCAACAACACAAATCAAGTCATAAAAGAATAAGGAAACTGAATCGAAATTAGGGTTCTTAGAAGAGACCAAGTAGGTTAAGGAAGCACTATTCTGTATGAAATCCAAAAGGGCAAGGCTACAAATTAAGTGAAAACAAACAGTTGGACAGATTTGAAGAATAAAGATCAAAATTGAATGAGATCACAAGATAGATTAAAGGAATGCGTGACCAGTAAAGAACTTGAAGAATCAAGTATATTAAGATGATTTGAACCATTCTTGGATGAAAAGATTATGTCGAATCTAGATCTAAACAAAAGAAATAAAAGAAATTAGATGTTCGGTCAAAAGAATGAAAAAGTAAACCAAATAGCATGGAAGGAGAGAGGTGGGAGTGCAAGAACGAGTGAGATATGGGTTTCTTGAATGAGAAAGAACCATTCTTGAACCAAAAGAAGGCTTCAAACTAGATCTGGAATTGAAAGAAGAAAACAGATTGTCAGAATGGATTTTTAAGCCATAATAAAATTATTTTGTGATAAAAGCAATCGACACAATAAGAAAAGAAGAGACTTCCTTGTTTTCAATGGTTCTTGGTGTATTAAGGAGGGAGAACATCTTTTCTTGTTGATTCCTGATATGAAAGTAAAGAAATAAAAGACTAGAAACAAACAAAAAAGAATCAAACTACAAATTAAAGGAAAAAGAGAAGAAAGTAGGGAAAAGACTAAAGTCGGGTGAAGATGTCTTAAGGAGCATTAGATTATTGCATTCTCAAGATTAAGGAATCATGGATTTCGAACCTACCAAAACCTCAAAAAATCCATGTTAGGATTAAAAGGGTAACAACACAAATCAAGTCATAAAAAAAATAAGGAAACTGAATCCAAATTAAGGTTCTTGGAGGACACCAAGTAGGTTAGGGAAGCACTATTCTGTATGAAATCCAAAGGGGTCAAAGTTGCAAATTAAGTGAAAACAAATGGTTGGCAGACCTGAAGAATAAAAAGCAAAATCGAATGAAATCACAAGAAAGATTAAAGGAATGCCCGACCAATAAAAAAACATGAAGAATCAACTATATTAAGATGATTTGAACCATTCTTGGATGAAAAGATGATGTCGAATCGAGATCTAAACAAAAAAAATAAAACAATTTAGATTTATTGTTAAAAGAATGAAAAAGTAAACCAAACAGCATGGGAGGAGAGAGGTGGGCAAAGAGGAGTGCAAGAACAAGTGGGATACGGGTTTCTTGAATGAGAAAGAACCATTCTTAAACCAAAATATGGCCTCAAACTATATCTAGAACCAAAAGAAGAAAACAGATTGTCAGAATGGATTTTTAAGCCATAATAAAATTGTTTTGTGATAAAAGCAATCGCCTCAATAAGAAAAGAAGAGACTTCCTTGTTTTCAATGGTTCTTGGTGTATTAATGAGGGAGAATGTCTTTTCTTGTTGATTCCTGATATGGAAGTAAAGAAATAAAATATTAGAAACAAACAGACAAGAATCAACCTGCAAATTAAAGGAAAGTGATACGAGTCACAAAGGCCCAATCCAAGTTCAAGAACGTGATGGGCTCAAATTACCACAAGGCCCAAAATGAGATCAAAGGCCCGACAAATGCGTTCCAAACTAAATGGGACCATTCAAAAGTTTGTTAGCAAGGCCTTAGAAGAAAATCAAGATTCACTTTCTTGTTTTCAAGAAACCGAATCTTGGCCCAATTTTGCTGTTTGGAGCGATTTCAAGAATCAAGAAAATCAAGATTTCAAATCTTGGAAATCTTGGTCCAAGAAACCAAATCTTGCTGCCAAAATGCATTGGATCTCCGTTACGAGCATCAACGATCCAATTTCGGTAGGAGATAGATCACAAGCCAAAATTCTTGAAGGCGAGGCCTAATAAGCAAATTCCCAGTCCAATCAAGAAATCCATACATACTTAGTTGAAAATTAGGCCAAAATATCAAAGGGCCCAATTTGTAAACATTTTATTTGTTAATTTAATTTTTTAGGCTCTAGAGATATTACATGTTAAATTCGGCCCAAAACAGCCCATTTAAGTGTTAGGCCAAAATTCTTTTATTATTTTTACTATTTAGGGTTAATTTTTAAGTTTCCTAATGATACGAACTCGTTTAGTGATTGATTCGAGTCGTTAGTGCTGCCCGATCGTGAATTGAGTAGAATAGAATCGTTTCGGTTTAAAAGAAACAAAATAGAAATAATGGCTTCAAACAAAGGTAATAAACAAAATAGATAGGAAACAATAACAAATTAATTGGATAAGACCGAGAATGAACCAACAAATAAGGGAATTGTTGATCCGAATCTCGAAATGGTGCTTAGGTGTTTAACGGTTTAAAGAAACAGCAAGAAACCTTGACCCACTATCAACTATGATAGGAACCAAGGTATATTGAATGCCACACCAAAGGTGATAAGTTCGGTAAACAAAGAAAAGATGGACGACACAAGCTATGCTTGATAAGTCAAATCAATTCCGTAAGAACAAAGAGAATTGGATAGCTCACAATTCAAATATAACATCTATATTCAGCAAAAGTCTTTAATGTCTTAAAAATGTCTCTTGAGTTGTCCTTGGCTAGCTGAATAGACACCATCTTTTAACCTGCTCCTTAATGACATTCAAAGGTTTTATTAATTTCTCTTGAAAGCTCCAAAAACGGCTGGAAGTGGAAGAGTTGCTGCTGAATTTTAAAGGGCATAAAATGCTCTTTAAAAACTCCTTTTAATGATCTTTAAGCTCCTTTTTTTAACAGCCCCTTTAATTGTAACTCAAAAGAACTTGAACAGCCACTTATTAAATGTGTAACAGCCTTGAATTGTAACCACTATAAGCTAAAAAGTCACCTGCAATAAACACATTAAAATAAGTTTATTAAACACATTAAAACACTTATTAATCATAACACATATTAAACTTACTTAAATAAATGAACTAAAACATATATGCAATAATTATTCCAGCAACTAGTTTAATTAAAGAAGCATAATTTAAAGAACTTAATTTATGCATCAATAAATAATCCTAGGAACTAGATCAATTAAGAAGCATCTTATTTAATAAAGTTCAATAACTAACTCATGTATTAAAACTTTAAGATAAGTTAAATTAATTGATCAGCGACTTATTTATTAAACTAAAACAAGTTAATTAAAAGAAACAAATTCAGCTTGCAATAAATTGCAAGTAACGCCTTTTGAACGGTTTGAAACACGACTATCAAATTCGGCCACTCCCTCTTCCCAAGCTCATTCCACATAGCTTGCTATTACATTTCGAAATCTCTTAGCTCGTGATCGAGTTATTGGTCCTCGTGGCAGCTCAATGGATTCGGTAGTAATTTCCCGGGCTAAGGTTGCATCATTCCCCCCCTCTTCGAGCGTCACCTACATCGAAAAGAGATAAATTAGCAACATTAAAAGTAGCACTAACCCCATACTCACCAGGTAAATCTAACTTATAAGCGTTATCATTAATTCTCTCCAAGACTTGAAAAGGTCCATCTCCTTGTGGTAATAGGTTGGATCGTCTTTGAACGGGAAATCTCTCCTTGCGCATGTGAATCCAAACCCAATCACCAGGTTCAAATATTACTCGTTTACGGCCCTTGTTAACTTGATGTGCATATTGCTCCGTTCTTCGTTCAATATTATCCCTAACTCGCTGATGTAATTGTTTCACAAAATCTGCCTTTTTCTTTCCATCTACATGCACCAACTTATCAAAAGGTAAAGGCAATAAATCCAATGGAGTTAAGGGATTAAATCCATACACTACCTCAAATGGTGAAAACTTGGTAGCTGAATGTACCGATCGATTGTATGCAAATTCAATGTGAGGTAGACACTCCTCCCAAGTTTTTAAATTCTTACGTATAATGACCCGCAGTAGTGTTGACAGAACTCTATTAACAACCTCTGTTTGGCCATCAGTTTGGGGATGACTTGTTGTGGAAAATAATAGCTTAGTTCCAATCTTTCCCCATAAAGTCCTCCAAAAGTGGCTGAGAAATTTAGTGTCTCGATCCGAAACAATTGTTCTTGGAATTCCATGCAATCGTACAATCTCCCTAAAAATAGATTGGCAACATTTAAAGCATCATCAGTTTTGTTACATGAAATGAAATGAGCCATTTTTGAAAACCGATCAACTACAACAAACACAGAATCTTTGCCATTCTTTGTTCTAGGAAGACCCAAAACAAAGTCCATAGAAATATCCATTCATGGCATTTCTGGGATCGGTAATGGAGTATAGAGTCCATGTGGCTGGACCCTTAATTTCGCCTTCTTGCAAACAATACAGCGATTGCACACTTTAGCCACATCTCGTTTCATCTTTGGCCAATAAAAGTGTTCTTGAAGAACGGCCAAAGTTTTGGCAATACCAAAATGTCCCATTAAACCCCCACTATGTGCTTCATGAACCAGCAAATTTCTAGTTGATCCTTGGGGTATGCACAACTTATTTTCTGAAATAGGAATCCATCTTGCTGATAGTACCTGTCATACGCACCTTGCACACATAACTTGTAAACTTCTCCAAAATCAGAATCATCAGCATATAATTCCTTTAAATAAGCAAAACCAAGTAACTTAACATCCAAATAATTTAAAAGAGCATACCTTCGCGATAAAGCATCTGCAACGATATTGTCCTTACCTTGCTTATACTTAATCACATATGGAAAGGATTCTAAGAATTCTACCCATTTTGCATGTCGTTTGTTAAGCTTAGTTTGCCCTCTCAAATGCTTCAAAGCCTTATGGTCCGTGTGTATAACGAACTCCTTAGGCCAAAGGTAATGCTGCCATGTTTCTAATGCACGTATCAATGTGTACATTTCTTTGTCATAGGTGGGATAATTGAGCGTAGCTTCATTAAGTTTCTCGCTAAAATAAGCCACCGGTCGCCCATCTTGCATTAAAATCGCACCTATTCCTATTCCAGAAGCATCACATTCTTCCTCAAAAATTTTGTTAAAATTCGGCAAACATAAAAGTGGAGCATTAGTCAAGCAATCTTTGATTTTAACAAAAGCAGATTCTTGTTCATCAGACCAAATAAAAGGTGAATTTTTTTTGATAATACCGGTTAATGGGGCAGCAAGTGTGCTAAAATTAGGTACAAACCTCCTATAGAAGCTTGCAAGGCCATGAAAACTTCTAACTTGGCTGATGTTATTCGGTCATGGCCATTCTTGTATTGCTTTAATCTTCTCTTGGTCCACCTCTAGTCCATTCGCACTTACAACAAAACCTAGAAAAACAACTTTGTCAGTACAAAAGTTACATTTCTTAAGGCTTGCATATAATACTTCCTTTCGTAAAACCTTCAAAATAGCATGCAAATGTTCAAGATGTTCAGTTAATGATTTGCTGTAAATTAAAATATCATCAAAATAAACTACGCAAAATCGACCAATGAAAGACCTCAAAACGTGGTTCATCAACCTCATGAAAGTACTCGGTGCATTGGTGAGGCCAAAAGGCATCACTAACCACTCATACAGACCGTATTTAGTCTTAAATGCAGTCTTCCACTCGTCCCCCTCCCGCATACGAATTTGATGATAGCCACTTTTCAGATCAATCTTAGAGAACAAATTTGCACCACTAAGCTCGTCCAACATATCATCAAGTCTAGGAATGGGATGTCGGTATTTGACGGTAATTTTGTTGATAGCTCGGCAATCTACGCACATCCTCCATGAACCATCTTTTTTAGGCACCAACAGAACGGGAACCGTACATGGACTTAAACTCTCCCGTATATAGCCTTTTTCCATTAATTCTGCTACTTGTCGTTGTAACTCTTTAGTTTCCTCTGGGTTGCTTCGATAAGCTGGTCGATTTGGAATTGTAGCTCCGGGAATAAAGTCTATTTGGTGTTCAATACCTCGAAAAGGAGGCAATCCACTTGGCACATCTTCCGGGAAAATGTCTTTGAATTCCTGAAGCAATGAAACAATAGACAAAGGTAAAGAATTATCAAGTTCGTTAGCATCAAATAAGCATTCCTTGTACATAAGTACAAGTACGGGTTGATGCAACAACAATGATTTTCTTATCTCTTTTTCTCTCGCAAATACGCTCATTTTACCACTCTCAATTTCTTTTTGACTTTTTTGTTCCTCTCGTACTTTTACCTCCACTCCCTCAATTTTTTCTTTCTTTTTTTCATTTTTCTTGTCTCTCTCTTTTTCAACCTTTTCCTTCAACTTCAATTGATCTTGGTACACTTGCTTTGGAGTCAATGGCGCTAAAGTTACATTCTTGCCTCGATGCTTGAATGTATAGCGATTTGTATAACCATCATAGATCACGTGCCTATCAAACTGCCATGGACGTCCCAAAAGTAGATGTCCCGCATGCATAGGAACTACATCGCACACCACTTCATCTTGGTACTTTCCAATAGAAAATGCCACCACAGGTTGTTTTGTTACTTTCAGCTCACCTCCATCATTTAGCCATGCAACTTGTATGGAGTTGGATGTTTAGTTGTAGCCAAACCTAGCTTTTCCACCAACATATTACTAGCTACATTAGTACAGCTACCACCATCAATGATCATACTACATACCTTGCCTTGAATGTGGCATCGAGTGTGAAAAATATTCTCCCTTTGTTGATCAGTTTCAACACTTTGAATACTGAGGCTACGCTTCACCACAAGAATTTCTCCTTCAACGGGTAACTCTAAATCTTCATCATCGGATGGCATTTCAGGTTCATTTTCATCCTCTTCCTCCGACTCAACTTCTCCATCAGCTCTTATCACCATAATTCGTCGATTGGGACATTGACTAGCTATGTGCCCTCGGCCTTGACACTTGAAACATCTTATGTCTCTCGTGCGATTTGGCGCTTGCTCATTTTTATTTCGACTTGTCTCTCCAACGGGTTATTTGATTTAACTGCTACAGTCGGCTCTTTTGTTCTAACAAGGGGTTTGTTGACTCCTTGATTCCATTTGTTGATTGAAGAATTGGCATAGGGTCTACTAACTCCTTTTCGCTTAAGTTGCTTTTCAACCTTAATCGCCATGTGAACCATGTCCATCACTTCAACATAGTGTTGTAGTTCAACTATGTTGGCAATGTCACGGTTTAAACCCGCAAGGAACCTAGCCATGGTTGCCTCTCGATCCTCCTCGATATCAGCTCGAATCATCGCTATCTCCATCTCCTTATAATAGTCTTTAACACTTCTATTTCCTTGAGTAAGGTTTTGAAGTCGTTGATAAAGATCTCGATGGTAGTATGATGGAATAAATCTTTTCCGCATGACTGATTTCATTTCTCCCCAAGTAGAGATGGGTCTTTCACCATTTCGTCGTCGACTAGTTACAAGCTGGTCCCACCACACTATGGCATAATCAGAAAACTCAATTGCCGCGAGTTTCACCTTTTTACTCTCCGAATAGTTGTGGCAATCAAAAACAAGCTCAATCTTCTTTTCCCACTCCAAATAAGCTTCAGGGTCATTCTTACCTTGGAATGGTGGAATTGTCATCTTGATATTCTTAAGATTGTCATCTGGTCGTTCACGATCTCTAGGACCTCGTTGTCGTTGACGGCCTCGACGTCGTACACTTTGGGCAGATGAGTGATCACTTTCTTGTCCACTTGCTTCATAAGGATCTTGAATTGGACGTTCTCGCTCTTGTCTTGCATCTTCCGGAGTCATCTCACGTTGTTCTCGTCTCTCGACTCGATATAATCGATCTTCAATTGGTTCAAGTTTTCTATCAAATAATCGCTCCATCTCTCGCATAATTGCTTGAAGGGTAAGATCTGGCACTCCTCCTCCAACATTTCTTACGGGACGAAACCCTCCTTCCACATTTTGATTTCTTTCCGGACTTCGTGACATATTTTTTTTTAAAAATGAACTCACAACAAAGAATCTCACTATCCACTCACAAAGAAATCTCACTTCCTTGGCTTTTATACTCTCGAATAAACTCACCACTCTCTTGCCTCTTTCCACTCACTCCTCCTCTCTAAGTTCTTAGGAATTATTTAAACTTAAAAAGCAGTTGTTGTGGGTCGGCTTACAACCTTGATGTTTGGGCTTGGTAAGAATATTGTAGGACAAAGGAAAGTAGGCTTGAAACAAGAAATGAAAAGGTTGGATGTGGCGAAATAGTAGAAGGTAGTAATAACTATAATTTGGGCAGCAAACAACAACAAAATTTCAAAACTAGCTTCTTCTTCTTTTTTTCACGAAACTTTTTTTTCAACTTGATATCCAATCTCTTGAGTTTGAAAGGAAACCATTTTTTTTTTGAATTTTTTTTTGAATTTTTTTTCGAATTTTTTTTTGAATTTTTTTTCGAGTTTTTTTTGAGAAACTACTCTACCGTAATGCCGACAATGTCGATTCTTACTCCAAATTCGCTAGCTCTGATACCAATTTGATACGAACTCGTTTCGTGATTGATTCGAGTCGTTAGTGATGCCCGATCGTGAATTGAGTAGAATAGAATCGTTTCGGTTTAAAAGAAACAAAATAGAAATAATGGCTTCAAACAAAGGTAATAAACAAAATAGATAGGAAACAATAACAAATTAATTGGATAAGACCGAGAATGAACCAACAAATAAGGGAATTGTTGACCCGAATCTCGAAATGGTGCTTAGGTGTTTAACGGTTTAAAGAAACAGCAAGAAACCTTGACCCACTATCAACTATGATAGGAACCAAAGGTATATTGAACGCCACACCAAAGGTGATAAGTTCGGTAAACAAAGAAAAGATGGACGCCACAAGCTATGCTTGATAAGTCAAATCAATTCCATAAGAACAAAGAGAATTGAATAGCTCAATATTCAAATATAACATCTATATTCAGCAAAAGTCTTTAATGTCTTAAAAATGTCTCTTGAGTTGTCCTTGGCTAGCTGAATAGGCACCATCTTGTAACCTGCTCCTTAATGACATTCAAAGGTTTGATTAATTTCTCTTGAAAGCTCCAAAAATGGCTGGAAGTGGAAGAGTTGCTGCTGAATTTTAAAGGGCATAAAATGCTCTTTAAAAACTCCTTTTAATGATCTTTAAGCTCCTTTTTTTAACAGCCCCTTTAATTGTAACTCAAAAGAACTTGAACAGTCACTTATTAAATGTGTAACAGGCTTGAATTGTAACCACTATAAGCTAAAAAGTCACCTGCAATAAACACATTAAAATGAGTTTATTAAACACATTAAAACACTTATTAATCATAACATATATTAAACTTACTTAAATAAATGAACTAAAACATATATGCAATAATTATTCCAGCAACTAGTTTAATTAAAGAAGCATAATTTAAAGAACTTAATTTATGCATCAATAAATAATCCTAGGAACTAGATCAATTAAGAAGCATCTTATTTAATAAAGTTCAATAACTAACTCATGTATTAAAACTTTAAGATAAGTTAAATTAATTGATCAGCAACTTATTTATTAAACTAAAACAAGTTAATTAAAAGAAACAAATTCAGCTTGCCATAAATTGCAAGTAACGCCTTTTGAATGGTTTGAAGCACGACTATCAAATTCGGCCACTCCCTCTTCCCAAGCTCGTTCCACATAGCTTGCTATTACATTTCGAAATCTCTTAGCTCGTGATCGAGTTATTGGTCCTCGTGGCAGCTCAATGGATTCGGTAGTAATTTCCCGGGCTAAGGTTGCATCACCTAATAAGATTAGGATTAGTTTGAGGCCTATATAAGTGATGGTCGGCCACCCCTTGTACACACTACTCAAATACATTAAAATTTCAGATTTGTTAAGTGTAGAATTTTCTTTGAGGATTTCTCCAAGAATTCTCTCTTGAGCTTTCTTTAGAAGTTGTTTTAACAATCTTTTGATTGTGGGAGCCATGTTCAACCTTCTTCTTTCCATTGATATTCTTTGGAGGGGATATTAGAGCCGTTTGAAGGGATTTGTGAAGTCTTTCGGGATTTCAAGGATCCTTAGGACTTTAATTTAATTCTTATTGTTCAAGTTCTTTTATTTATTCTGATTATGCCAAATCTTGATCTAATCTCTTTGCTGTTCTTTGTCGCTTTTCAGATTTGTTTAAACTCCAAGAACTCTTTGTTTAATCAATCTCTTGTTGGCAGCACATAATCGATTCAAAATTCCCCAAGTTCTAGGTTTTTTGCCGATTGCTACTTCTTCTTTTTGGGTGAAATTCGGTTGTTGGAATTTGGGCATTCTTGGCCGAATCAATTTGTTGGCAGATTCGCATCCTTTCTATACTTCCAAAATCGTTTGATTCATCTATTCTACTTCTTTTCTTCTTGCCGTCCCAATCCCTAATATTTTATTCCTGATTGTTTTCGTTTTGATTTGAAATCTGATTTGTTTGTTTCTTCTTAATTGATAGGGCCGATTGTTGGGAATTCATTGCTTAATCACAATTCGATTCTTGGCTCTCAAGAATCACAATCTCTAAGGGTGTCTTTGTTTCTTGCTGTTTATTAATTGTTTATTTCAGATCTAATTGCATCTAATCTCAATTCTTCCATTTCGTTCAGATCTGATCATTTAGAGCCTTTCGTAGGAGTTTTCTGTGACTTGATAACTCGATCTTGGTCTGCGCGCAACCCTCTATCAGAAAGAGAGATGAAAGCTTGGAAAACACTAAAGTGCCGTGAAGATGTCCTGAGGAGCCTTGGATTGTTGGATTCTCAAGATTAGTCAGAATCCAACTTTCATCTTTCATATAGAGCTTTAGAATAGATCCACGACTTAAACAAACTTGGTATCCTATTCTGCACGTGTCCTTATCAATTATTCAAATCTTTTCTTAATGATTGTTATCCCTTCTTTGTAGCCTTAATTTCGTTGGAATTTTCAAGAACAAGTCCTCTCAGTGAACCAACTTGATCTTATTCAAGATCCTTGTTCTTGCTCGGTTTACTTGTTTTTTCTATCACGATGAATTGAATTTATCCGATGCTTTTCAATTATTAAATTTGAATTGGTCATTTATGAAGTGACGCGTGCAGTATAGGATCAAAAGTTTTTCCAAGTTTCATATTTTACATTGGGCTCTAGATGAAGAATCAAGTATACTAAGATGATTTGAACCATTTTTCGATGAAATGATGATGTCGAATCGAGATCTAAAGAAAGAAATAAAACCTATTAGATTTTGGTTAAAAGAATGAAAAAGAAAATCAAATAGGAAAGAAAGAGAGAGATGGCCAAAGAGGAGTCTAAGAAAGAGTGGGATACGGTCTCATGGATGAAAAGGAACCATTCTTGAACCAGAAGAAGGCCTCTAACTAGTTTGGAAATCAAAAGAAGAAAACAGATTGTTAGAATGGATTTTTAAGCCATAATAAAATTCTTTTCTGATAAAAGCAATCGGCCCAATAAGAAAAGAAAAGACTTCCTTGTTTTCAATGGTTCTTGGTGTATTAAGAAGGGGGAACGTCTTTTCTTGTTGATTCCTGATATGGAAGTAAAGAAATAAAAGATTACAAACAAACAGGCAAGAATTGAACTACAAATTAAAGGAAATATAGAAGAAAGTTGAGAAAAGACTAATGTGGGGTGAAGATGTCTGAAGGAGCATTAGATTGTTGCACTCTAAAGATTAAGGAAACATAGAGTTTGACCCAACCCAAAACTCGAACAATCCAAGTTAGAATTAAAAGGGAAACAACACAACTCAAGTGATAAAAGAACAAGGAAACTGGATCCAAATTAGGGTTCTTGAAGTAGACCAAGTAGGCTAAGGAAGCACTATTCTGTAAGAAATCAAAAGGGGTCAAGCTTGCAAATTAATTGAAAACAAACTATTGGACAGATTTGAAGAATAAATATCAAAATCCAATGAAATCACAAGGAATATTAAAGGAGGGCATGACTAGGAAAAAAAACATGAAGAATCAAGTGTATTAAGATTATTTAAACCATTCTTGGATGAAAAGATGATTTTGAATCTAGATCTAAACAAAAGAAATAAAACAAATTAGATTTTAGGTTAAAATAATGAAAAAGAAAACCAAATAGCAAGGAAATAGAGATATGGCCAAAGAGGAGTCTAAGAACAAGTGTGATATGGTTTTGATACGACCACGCCCCGGGCACATTTTTGGACCAGCTTTCTAAGTATTGTTTGCAATTTGTTGCGAGCTGAACTAAGCTCCATGCAGCTCAATGAGCTCGAATCAGCTCAAATTCAGCTCAATTCCATTTAGACATTAATATAGCTACTGGAATAATGATTTGAGTTAGTTAAATTAGTTAAACACAACTCAATTAATAATCGTTGTTTAATTGGTCTAAAATTTGGACAAATTTAATTGTTCATGTTAAATGTGTTTTTATTGCATGTTATTAAGTTGTCTTAAATATTACAGCTTATAAATATGTTTTTGTTATTGCATGTTTTTAATATGTCTTGTCCAACCGAATTAATTGTGTCTTAACTTAATTAATTGTGTCTAGTTTTAATTATGTGTATTTAAATTGTCCAAGTTATGTTTTTAGTTATGTTCAGCTGAATGTGAATTAATTTAAATTGATTCATCTCTTTTGTAGGTTGGCTGAATGTAGGAGAGTATTTAAGCAAGATGCATGCACCCTAGATACAACGAACTTGGCGATACATGCAAGTGAATGTTCAGCTGATTCATTTCTCAACAAAACAGCATAATGCTGTTCACACTTGGAGTTCACACCAATGACTATTCGGTTGGGCATGTTCACACCTAAAGGACTCTTCAAGGCTAACTTTTCACACTTATTTTGGCCATTCACGTTCTCCTTTAATGCTGGTATTTTTTCAGCCAAGAGTTGCATCTTAATGAGCTCATTTAAGCTCATTGGCTAAATCTAGCTGCTGCCATGCACCTTTCCAAGCATTCCAAGTTCATTTGCTTAGTCTAGAAGCTGCCTATTGGACTTCAATCAGCTGAATTTAGCTACAGCAACTTAATGCTTCAATTTTAGAATTTTCTAGTTTAGTTTGCTTAGCCATGAAGATGACCACTCGACTAGCTAGTACTTAGTCTATAAATAGTTTGCTATTTCATTTTGTGAAATTCTTTTTTGTCAAATTTCTGAATGAACTATTGTTCTTGTGAGGTTTCTCCCTCTCATATTTTGTGTGAGTCTCGATTTGGCTTATCTAGCATGCTAGTGGCGTCAACCGAACTCTTTCTGAACTTATCACCAATCCTGGTGTGGCGTTCATCCATTTCAATATACCTTCGGTTCTTACTTTGTTAAGTAACGGGTCGAGGTCCATATTCCTATTTCTATCTTTTCACCTTAAACCATATAAGATTTGGGGCGATACTCATTATAGTATTGAAAATTTCTTGACGTTCAAGTTCTATTTTCCATCTACATCAATTACCTTTTCTATCCAACCTTGTTTCTATTCTAAACCGAACCTACCAACACCAAACCACACATCCAAACCCCTTTCAAGGCTTCCGCAAACCTTAGCCTAAATCACCCAATTTTGAATGCTCCAACTACTCCTCGTCGACGATCGGGCAATCAAGTGAATCGACTCAATCAACTGAGCTGGATCGCATTAGGTTTCTTAGATGAGAAGGAACCATTCTTGAAACAAAGAAGGCCTTCGACTAGTTATGAAATCGAAAGAAGAAAACAGATTGTCAGAATGGATTGTTAAGCCATAAGAAAAAGGTTTTGTGATAAAAGTAATTGACATAATAAGAAAGGAAGATATTTCCTTGTTTTGAATGGTTCTTGGTGTATTAAGAAGGGAGAATGTCTTTTGTTATTGATTTTAATATGGATGTAAAGAAATAAAATATTAGAAACAAACAGACAAGAATCGAACTACAAATTAAACGAAAGAGAGAAGAAAGTTGGGAAAAGACTAAAGTGGCGTTAAGATGTCTTAAAGAGCATTATATTGTTGCATTCTTAAGATTAGTCAAAATCCAACTTCATCTTTCATCTCGAGCTGTAGACCAAATTCGCGACTTGGACAAACTTGGGATCCTATTTCGCACGTTCCATTATCAATTAATCAAATCTTTTCTTAATCGATTGTTTTCTCTACTTTGCATCGTTAATTCAATTGGTATTTATCAAGAACAAGTCCTATTCATGAACAGACTTGATCTCTTTCATGATCGTTGTTCTTGCTCGGTTTACTTGTTCTTTTTCTATCACAATGAATTGGATTTATTTGATGTTATTTAGTTATTGAATTTAAATTGGTTGTTTATGAAGTGACGGTGTGGTACCGGATTAAAAGTTTATCCAAGTTGCGAAATTTACTTTGGGCTTTAGATGAATGAATGGAATCTTGGTGTTTGACCTCACCCGAAACTCAAACAATCCAAGTTAGAATTAAAAGGAAAGCAACACAAATTAAGCTATAAAAGAACAAGGAAAGCAAAATCCAAATTAGGGTCCTTTGAGGAGACCAAGTCGGTAAAGGAAGCACTTGTTCTGTGTGAAATCCAAAGGGCTCAAGGTTGCCAATTAAGTGAAAACAAATGGTTGGACAGATTTGAGGAATAATAAAGATCAAAACCGAATGAAATTAAAAGAAAGATTAATGGACAGCCCGACAAGCGAAGAACATGAAGAATCAAGTATATTAAAATAATTTGAACCATTCTTGGATGAAAAGAAGATGTCGAATTGAGAGATAAAAAAACTAAACAAATTTGATTTTCAGTTAGAAGAATGAAAAAGAAAACCAAATAGCAAGGAAAGAGAAAGGTGGCCAAAAAGGAGTCCAAGAACGAGTGGGATAGGGTTTTGGGGATGAGAAAGAATCGTTCTTGAACAAAAAGAAGGCCTCCAACTAGATCTAAAATCGAAAGAAGAAAATAGATTGTCAGAATTGATATTTAAGCCATAATTAAACAGTTTTGTAATAAAAACAATCAGCACAATAAGAAATGAAGAGACTTCCTTGTTTTCAATGGTTCTTGGTGTATTAAGAAGGGAGAACGTCTTTTCCTATTGATTCCTGATATGGAAGTAAAGAAATAAAGATTGGAAACAAACAGACAAGAATCGAACTATAAATTAAAGGAAATATATAAGAAAGTTGGGAAAAGACTAAAGTCACGAGAAGATGTCCTAAGGATCTATCGATTGTTGGATTCTCAAGATTAGTTAGAATCCAAGTTTCATCTTTCGTCTAGAGCCGTAAAGCAAATCCGCGAATTGGACAAACTTGGGATCCTATTTCACACACATCCTTATCAATTATTCAAATCTTTTCTTAATCCATTGTTTTCCCTTCTTTGCAGCCTTAATTCGATTGGAATTTATCAAGAACAATTCCTCTTCATGAACCGACTTGATCTCTTTCAAGATCCTTGTTCTTGTTCCTTTTTCTTCTTCTTTTTCTATGACAATAAATTGAATTTATTATATGTTCTTTAGTTATGGAATTTGAATCAATCCTTTATGAAGTGAGGCGTTTGGTACAAGAACAAAAGCGTCTCCAAGTTGTAGATTTTACATTGGGCTCTAGATGAACGAAAGGAATCTTGAAGTTTGACCCCACCCAAAACTCAAACAATCCAAGTTAGAATTAAAAGGGTAGCAACACAAATCAAGTTATAAAAGAACAAAGAAATTGAATCGAAATTAGGGTTCTCTGAGGAGACCAAGTCAGTTAAGGAAGCACTTATTCCGTATGAAATCCAAGGGGGTCAAGGCTGCCAATTAAGTGAAAACAAACATGTGGACAGATTTGAAGAATAAAGATCAATATTGAATGAAATCACAAGAAAGATTAAAGGAAGGCCCGACTAGCAAAGAACATGAAGAATCAAGTATATTAAGATTATTTGAACCATTCTTGGATGAAAAGATGATGTCAATTTGAGACCTAAACAAAATAAACAAAACAAATTTGAATTTCGGTTAAAAGAATGAAAAAGAAAACCAACCAGGAATAATACAAAATGAGGCAGATGAATGCGGAAGAGGATCATAAAGTTTGTTCAAGTTACGGATTTGATTAGGGTTCTAGACGTTCAGGTAGAAACTTGGATTTTGACACAAACTGAAACACAATCAGATCCAAGTAAGATAAAATAATTAAATTAAATAACCAAGATAATTAAAATAGAATAATAAATCTACGATTAGAACAACAAGAAAATAAATAAGATAGATGGAAAGATAGAATGTGGTATTAGTAGTCCTAAAGAGCCTTGGAAACACGAAGAATCCACAACCCCCTTCAAGCGGCTCTAATTTTCCCTCCAAGAAAGAAAACTTGGCAAAAACAAGTTTAAATATGATCCCCACAATATGAAGAGATTGTTAAAACTCTTCTAAAAGAAACTCAATAGAAATTCTTGAAAAGAAAACTCAAAGAGAATTTATTAACTCAAAAGAGAGGTTGAGTAATAATGAATTGTCTCCTTAATGTACAATGAAGAAGCCTTTATATAGGCTAGCTAAATAAATCTAAATAAAACTATTAAGTATACTAGAAATCTAATTAACCTAAACAAGAAGTAGTTTTAAACAAAACTTTTTTGTTTACATAAAACTCCTAAATAACTTGAAATACTTAATAATAATAAAAAATTCAGAATAATAAAATAATAAGAGCTGACAAATTCAATATTGGGCTCATATATCATAAAAAAAAAGCCTAAAACCTAAACACAATATGATTTAAACTCGAATTAAAAGCCCGAAACTTGTAATTCTTATCATAATCCCGTCCAAAAATTCTATTCGCGCTGTCTTCACTAAAACGGTCATAACTTGAGCTCCCGAACTTAAAACCAAGTGATTCAAAGTGTGTTTCAAAGCTAAGAGATAGATCTTCGAACAGCATGAGACATCCCAACCCAAAAATGTTTGTATCCCATCCAAAAAGTCATCAAAAGTCTAATGATTTCCCAAACATGAAAATTGGAAACTTCGGTGAATGGAATTTAATAAATTTTACCCCATCCGTGCATGTATCATTCCCACCTTCCTCGAAAAGATTCATCCTTGAATCTTGTGACTGATTCCAGATTTAATTTGCTTGGCCTTTGACATAGTTGTTGGATTTGAGCCCATCACATCCATGGGTCTAAAATTGGGCCTTGAGTCTTGCATCATTCCCCCCTTCCTCAAGAAGATTTGTCCCTGAATCTTTAGCTACACCAAAAGAAACGGGGTTGGAATAACTAACAATAAAATGAAAAAATACTTACCTAAACTTTCTCGTGCACCAAAACTACCTCCAGGATCAAAGATGTGATTTTGATCTCCCAAATCAGCATAGATCAAGTATCTCTCCTTCAAAAACAAACCATCAACACTAAACGAAGAAATATTAGGCACATAAGTCTTCAAGTAAAAAAAATTGTAACTTTCTTTGAATGTGCATGGTCATCCATAAGAATTTCCAACGATGGGTCAAGAAATTCACGTTATTATAAAAATCAAGAAGTTTAATATTATTATGTAAAAATTCATCGTTAAAGGTCAAGATATAGAAAATTTTGTTGCAAGAGAAAATATATATAATGTTTTTTAAAAAAGCTTCTTTAATTCAAAAAAATTACTATTTTTAACCTTTACAAATTCAGATAAACCCATAAAATCAGTTGAACTTTCAGATTAATTTAGTGCTCACCTCCCTTGGCTACGATCTTCGAAGTACTAACCTACTTTATTGTAGCTACATTGCAACCTAACCCGTATATTTGTGGATATTGCCTATTTAACATATTTTGTGCAGGATTTCTACTTTGGTTGTTGGTACGTCGGAAGGCGAACAAGTTGTTGGCGTCGTTGCAGGGGAGGCAACGTCATAGTTTAATTTTAATTTTTGCATTTTAAATAGAATAATTAGGAAATTGATACATTATAGATACGAATTTTAAACTTCAGCTTTACTAAACATTTCTTTATTTCTGTTGATTCCAGGATATAGGAACATACTTATAGAAGATATTTATGTACTCAAGAAAACTAATAACTAAAGTTCTTCTGGTGATACAGAACACAACTTAAGAGGGAATAACATTTGCTTGTTGATAAGTAACTATTAGTAATATAATTCAAGCATTAGGTGTAAGACCCATTTTCCAGTAGTATCAAAAACAATTGTTTCAGGACCACAAATTTGACTAGTGAGTCCGTAAATATTATTACTTAATATTTACAAGTCAAATATAGTATTATAGTAAATTTTAGTTAATTGAATGATTAGCTAAGTTCAAGTGATTTATCTCTAAAGCCAAGTGGTTTCGAAAAATGAGGTTTCGAGACCTTATTTCTATAAACCAAGCCTGTAAATATTTTATTAAATATTTATGGAGTTATTATATAGGTGTATTGATATTTGGTCCAGAAATTTTGATGTTTGATTGGTTAATTAAAGAAAAAGGACTAAATCATAAAAATTGCAAAAGTCAATCGCTATTACTTTAAAAGGTCTAATTGATTATAAAAGCATAATTGGAAGTATTTAAATGGTAATTAAACCATACTTGAAGTTAGTGGACGGTATTGTGCTTAATAAATTAAGTTTTATAATTAAAATGTTATTATATTAATGTTAAAATATGATGATGATAATAATAATAATAATAAAAGAAAGCCAATGTCATCTTTTTCATTTCATGCTTTTCACACCGAAACCTCCATGGTTGAAGCTTAAGAGCTTTTGGTTGAGCTTTTATCTATGCATGTAAGTGCATTTTTATCTTGTCTCTTGTAATTTATATTTTTTTTTGTGATCGTTGCAACTAGGTCCAACAAACATGTACCCCTATTTTCAAAAATGTTATAGATTTTAAAACATGCCATTGATGAATTTTAGATATTTTGATAGAAAATGATTTAGTTGGAAGCTTGATAATGAGTTTCGACTAGTTTGTAAAGTGATTTTTGTTAGTTTTTAAGTTTAAGGATTAAATTGAAAATAAGTTAAATTTGGCATGTTTTTCTTGTGAAATTTCTGCATGTGAAGATTGATTTGGGATGGTTATGAAGTAGGCTCAACGGGTATAGGGTTTAATTGCAAAATAATCATTTTTTTGGTCTTAGGGATCAAATTGAATAAAGTGTAAAAGTGCAGGGCAATTGTGAAAATATCAACTAAGAAGTTATATGCTTTAAATTAAATTATTTTAAAATATTTAGGGCTGATAATTGAAATAAAATATCGTATAGATCAAGAATAAAAAGAAAATCATGGAAAAGAGAAAATTATTGATTAGTCCCTAAATTTTGCTATCTCTACAGTAAGCCCTAGTAAGTTCATACGGTTTAATATGATATGATTTATATTATTATATTGATTTCTGAGTTGTGGTATATTAATAAATATATACGTGTAATTGAATTATAATAAATTGGTACAAGGTGAGAAAATGAAATGAACTGTAAAATGTTATACGATTACCTGTATTGAGCCCGAATAAGCATAAGATAGGATAGGATACAATTGCCATGCCAATAGGTTATATCACGCGCTGTAAAGGTCTGACTTAAGATGAGATGATGATTCTTGATGTTTTTCTTTCCACTGAATATATCAGAGTCAAACATTTGTTGCGGACTATTGTGTTATATTTACAATGATTCTGGCGCGTTACGAGGGGCAGATGTAAAGCCTTCAGGCTTAGCACTTGGTACCGAGGTGTGTTCTGGAGGGATGTTAGCTTACAAGCTAGGCACTTGGTGCTAAGGTGTGTTCTTGGTTGGTTTGGCTCATTGGATCTTTTTGGTGTGTTTTGGTGGATAACCGCATATCTATATCTGTTATATCGTTCATTGAGAATATTTAAAATGGTTAAATGGCTTGCATATTGAATTGAATAAATATTTACTTGATTTTAGATAGTATATCATGGCTTGATATTGATTGAATTCGTATGATTGAACGGATTATGCAACTTGTATATTTGTATAACTCACCATTGATTGATTATGGTTGGCAAGACCAATGTCTATTAACATTATTATTAAATGATTTATTATGTTTATTTGGTAATTTTTATCGTTTTAACCTATGAACTTACTAAGCTTATTAAAGTTTACTCGTGCCATTTCATGTTTCCTTGTAGATAACATTTTGCAGAATCAGGCGATTAGATCAACGCGAATATCACACTATCCAGATTCTTTTTGGTAGATTTTGAAAATGTTTAATTTGGGATATGTGGCATGTAATAGGAGTATCTTGTATATGTTTTAAACACTTATTACAAGTGGTATGTTCTCTACTTGTGTGATGAATATATGCTTTAGTTAATAATGTGTTAATTCATGGTTTGGTATAAGAATTCAAATATGGTGTGGAACTTGTCATGTAATAGGTGAAGTTGTATATGTTTTGAATAAGTCATGTATATGGTAATGGTTAGATGGATGAAATAATGTTTATGTTTTGTAATAGCTAAATGTGGTCATGTCAAGACATTGTTTGTTTATGGAATTGTTATGTTGTTTGGTCATTTGTGTAAAACACTATACTCGACTTGGTCGCCAAGCTCGAATACTAGGATGCTACATCACCGTCTCACGTTGATTTCATAGTGATTTCTAGAATTGAAATACATGAAATTTTGTTTTACTTTAATTACTCTAGCATTTATGAGAATATAAAGTCATGCAAGCTTAGTTTAGCGTTTAATCATACTAACATATGACAAACAAACATAATGTACATAACTCGAGCATTGGGACCACTAAGCAAATTTTCCTAAAAACATTACGCAGGTATCGATACTGCCCCTATGGTATCGATATTTTCCTTAAGTGGTATCAATACCACCAGGAAAATTGATACCAAACTAGAATTTTGTTTCTCACCAAATTTCAAAGTGTCGAAAACTATTGGTACCTTTCGCAAGGTATCGATAAACTTACCTTGAGTATCGATACTCGCGATACTCGAGTCGAGGTGTCGATATCAATTCTCTGTCCTAACTTCTCGCACATTTCAAAGCACAGAGGTATCAATTTTAAAATTTGATTATCAATACCTCTGCTCTAGACCTCAAAAATGCAGAATATATAAGCAATTAATCCATTCCAATTCAGTTCCTAAACATCATACATCAATTACTTTGACAAATAATAATTCAACGGCCTAATTAGCAGTTCAATATCACAAAAACATGTTCGAGCAAGTAACGTCAATCTATCCTCAAGTTCATGTACCCAAGCATAACAATAACATGTAATCCTTATAAACTGAACCAAAAACTAGCAAAATGTCGAGAAGTTAACATGGCTATAAACAACTCTACCACATTGCCTTATTCCCCAAAACGTATATAGATATAGAACACCTACGAAATAACAAATAGACTTGCTTGGATCACCTCTCGGAAGCCACACTGCTCATACCGACACACAGCTAGTCTGCAATGATTTAAAAGGAGTGGGTGAGCTTAACAAGCTCAGTAAATGTCTAGAACAATTACCATGCAAACAATTCATCAAGCATCAACGAAACAACCATATAACACAACCTCATTAGTTCCAACTCTAATGTCATATTATACTTACTCATGCATTATTACTAGTTCTTTTACATGGCAAACATATTCACTTTTAAGCATATATCCTATTACACATATAATCACCTAACATTCAAGCATATATCACAATATTCAAAATATTTTCATAGATAAATTGCATAATGGTCACATACTCATTTAGGCATACATCACATTACACATATATACATTTTAAGATAATTTGGCATTTGAGCTATGAAACATAAAAGTGAGCTCCATCATCACTCACTAGATACGTAGATCTCTAACACACCAAACATAAACTTATAGAGTCAAACATGTCCCAAAAGTGAAGCATAAAGCTAACACTCTTTTTATTTCCTCTCACATGTCCCACTGAATGGAGCTTAGCTCACATTCCCTTATCCCTCCAACATGTCCCAAGGTCTCAATGCCCAAAATCACTGTACATATAGGTGAGTACTCACAATCCTATGACATGCCAACTATATCCAACGATTTCAAGATCACAAGGCCAAAATATTTGAAATCAAACACATATCACTTACTGGTTATCCGTGTACTATCATTGCATATTTGCATCTTTAGCAAAACACTGTCCCTAACATTAAGCATATACATAACATGTACACATTTGCACTTTCACAACGGTTAACATAATCACATATCACATGTTATAGCATCTCATCTCAATTCACATATTCACAAACACATAAGCACATTGTTCACAAGATAGCATAGGTATGAGAAAGCTTACACTCAGAATTTAGAGTAGGGTTTTAGGCTACTACTAAATTCCCAAATAACGTATTGAATCATGTCCCAAGCAATTATTCCAAACACTCACCAATTACGCTTTCGCCAAAAAGCTGAAAACTCAAACTAGCTTTCCTTACCTTTATCTCTACTCTTAGAAGGTCCTATCGAATTTGAGATTTCAACAAAACAATTCACACAACAATGCATTAAATCATCAACTAAGAGCTCACCATATGCAATTAAAAACATAAGCCTAAACTAAGTTCTCATGGAACTGAAACCTTTAACATAGCCAACTTAAAACTCAAATATCTCAGTCTATACTCAATTTTTTCGCCTAAAACCAATTACGATCATCTTATCATTCTCCTAAGACTAATTCCCAACCTTTAAACTACAATGAAATACTTAATTCATAGTATCGACTTTTTCGACATGTTTTATGGCTATTTTCCAAAAATTAATCAAAACTCAAGAAATCTTTACCGAAAATTCAAAGTAAGGTTAGAAACCTTCTAATCATGTTAAAAACTAATTGAAAAACACTTTGAAACCACATTTTTACTCAAAATCTAGAAGTCCACCATTAACAAGCCAATTTTTTACTTTTATTTAAAACATGCAATTTAATGGAAAAAATTTCGATTTAAAAGTTTAGATAACATTTAAAACTAATTGGACGATGATTGGTTACCTTGAATGTAAGAAAAATGAACTTTGGCAAAATTCTAGAAAATTCACTCTTGAAGAAGAAGATGAAATAAGTTTTTGGGTGTTTTCTTGGTTTCAATGAAGATTTATAGTTCAAGGGATGTTGGAAACCAAGAGTAATTAGGATTTAGAGATCAAAATAAAGTAGAAGAGACTTGGGAGAGTAATAAACGGCACAAGCAAATGGGAGAGCAACTATATGAAAATAAGGTTGTAGCATGGGGGTTTTTAGGTTCAATTTAAATTTCTAGGCAATTTGCTTCATAAAAATTCTCAGTTTTGACTCGTTTACAAATCAGTCATATTTTCAAATTAAAGATATTTAAAACTTATTTTTAGAAATTGATTTAATTTTCTAAAAACCATAGTGAAAAACATTACTAATAAACCATGTCACAAAATTCCGAACACTCTAAGGCTTAAAATTCCTAAAATACCCCTAAAACTCCTAGATCCTATTTTGGGGTGTTACAATTTGGTATAAACCTTATATAGGTGTTAAGTTATGGCATATTTGAATGTGAATGGATGAGTAGAGAAATGGTAAATTTTGACTTGAATGTAAGGTAGTTTTTTAACTTAAAAGTATCCAATTGATATATGCTTGTGACTTGATAACATAGCCTAAATGTTGGATTGTTTAAGTGTTTTGAATTGTGGTGTCAATGATGGCACATTAGTTAGGCACATAGGTTGATTGTTTTGAGATGTTTTAAGTATATTTGATTGTGTTTTGAAGGCTTGTAATCATGTGTTTTTGGAATGTCTTGGCACTTAAGAAATTGGGTAGAAAGTGGCTTGTTTTAAACGTAATCTAGGCAGCACACGGCTTGTCACACAGCCAACTCACACGACTGTGTGTCATTATTATTTTTAAGTGCAGGTTTCACATGATTTGAGACATGCCCTGTGACACACTCGTGTGTCTCAAGTCAGTATGTAACACGGTCTGGTACACGACCTATGACACGACCGTGTGACCAAACTTTGAATGCACACATGGTTTGGCACATGGCCTGCGAAACGATCGTGTGGCCCTATTTTGAATATTCACACGGGCGGACCCACAGGCTGGGACATATCCATGTGTCCATACTTTGAATACTCACATGGTCTAGGTTGTGTGTCACACGGCCGTGGGCTTCTGTTTTTCAATTTTCCCATATTTTTCTGTTTTGTTTCAAAATGACCCCTGATTGTTTTCAAATTATTTTTAAGGCCTCATAGTCTCAATTTAAAGTCCATAAATGTATTTTTACTTGAATTTGTATGAATTATTGAATGATATAAGATAATTTGTATATTTTTTATTTGAATCTAAATGTTTTGAATTGTACTGTAATATTCTGTAACCCTAATTCGGCCACAGAAACGAGTTAGGGATGTTATATCAGGAACATTTTGATACGATCCGCCTCGGTGTTGAGTCGAGTCGTATTTGAGTTACCCGATCGTCGACGAGGAAGTTTCATTCGATTTCGAAAATGGATGAATTTTGGTTAAGTATGGAATTGTATGTTGGAATAAGTTTAAGGTGGCTAGAAGATAGATGGATTTTAGATGGAATATATTTGGATGGGCTCGATTTAACAAAGAAGTAGGATGGAAAAAGTAAGTGATGGAGATGAATAATAGAACTTAAACATCAAGAAAGATTCGATACTATAACAAGTATCACCCCAAAACTTATATGGTTTAAGGTGACAGTTGGGAATAGGTTGATGGACCTCGACCCGTTACTTAGCAAAGTAGGAATTTAAGGTATATTTAGATGGATGAACGCCACACCATGGTTGGTGATAAGTTCAGAAACAAGTTCAGAATGACGCCACTAGCTCGCTAGATAAGTCACTCGAGACTCATACGAAATTGGAGAGGAAGTTAACCTTTAACCTCACAGAAACAAAGTTTCATTAACCAAATTGGCAAAAATTTTAGCAAAAGTCCATTACAAAATTTGATTTCACCTATTTATAGTGCTAAAATAGGGTAGCCAAATAGTCACAAGCATTCATCTTAATGTGCTAATTAAAAGCTGAATTAAAGTTCAAATCTCTTGGCATTCTTGAAACAAATAACTCCTTCAATTAATTCTCTTCAATTTAGCTGAATGAATGTCCATGAAGGCTTGAAAAATGACTATTGAACTGTCCCTTGGCTAGCCAAATAGACATTAGCTCTTTAATGATGATTTGAATGCTTAATTTATTCTTTTGAAAGAACAAAAACAGCTAGTAGCTGAAAAGGGTTGCTGCCAAAATTTAAAAAGTATATAATGCTCTTTAAAACTTCCTTAAATGATGTATTAAACCCCCTTTGTAACAGCTCCTTCTTTTGTATTCAAATAGCACTTGAAAGGTTACTTCAATTAAGTTGTAACAGCTTTGAAATGTAAGGGTTGTGAGCTGAAGAAACTCCTACAATAAACACATTAAAATAACTCATTAAGCATATTAAACACTAATTAAACATATCAAGAATAAATACTTAACTTAGGTAAATAAACTAAACATATGCATTAACTATTCCAGCAACTAGGTAATTAAAGAAGCATAAATAAATAAACTTAAACTCATGCATCAATAAATAATCTTAGTAACTAGATTAATTAAGAGCAACACTTATTAAATAAAGTTCAACAAAAACACTTATTAATTAAACTAAGATGAGTTGAATAAATGTCCAACAACTCATTTATTTAAACTAAGATGCTTAAATGCATGGTTTGAAATGCAAACTTAACTAACATGAAAATTACATAATTAAACTAACATGACTTAATTTAATGATGCAAACTTAACTAACATTAAAGTTACATAATGCATGACTTTATTAAATGCAGAACACATATTAATGATGTGCAAACTATGACATAATTAAAAACACAAACTAAAATAACTAAAAATTAATGAATCAAAGTCCTTATTTTCCAGCAGCCAAATTGACAAACTAAAATTAAAAGCTTCGTTTTTCACTTGGGCCCCTCGAGTTTGGGCCAATCTCGGTGGCATCGAGTTGTGTCGTAACATGATGCAGCCGGGATCGCATCACATTTTTTATGTGGATTGGTTGCGGTCTAGCATCACTCGTCCCATTATTCATAATCCGCATTTTGAGTTAAATCTTTCCTTACTAACATGGATTTTTAATAATGTTAGATTTAATGATCATAAAATAGAGGACCTTATAGCCTTTTTGCGGCGGTTTGAACACATATGTAGCACTACCATTTACATGGTAATTATGCTAGACACTATTAAATTATTGCCAAGACCATTTGCATTGCATGGGAAAGAAAAGTTGTGGTTAGATGCACTTCCACCTGATACTATTACTACATAGACTGAGTTTGTGCAGTTATTCCTTCGTCAGGTCTTGCCTATGACTAACGTACTCAATATTTATAAGAAATTATTACAATTCAAATAGGACATCACTGAAACATTAGGGCAAGCATGGAAAAGGTTTAAAACAATCCTCCGATCAGTATTGGGTGGAGGCATACATTTTGCGGTTCAAATTCAACATTTCTATTATGGATTGGATAGCCATAATAGGCGAAAAATTGACATCATGATTGGGGGAAGTATTTGGAAGAAAATAGGAAATGTGACGGCCCAAAGTTGACCCTAGTCGAAAAGTGGTTTCGGGACCACGAAACCGAGTCTTATAAATAATTAAAAATTATATTCTGTGTTTATGATGTGAGTAATTGCATGTGTGAAAGTTTCATGCAGTAATTTGATCATCTTTATGTGAATTTTTTTTTATGGACTTATATGAAACTTTGTTGGAAAGTGAGAGGCTAATTTACAATGGTCTAATAGTACATGCATTGAAAGGAGTGGTTTTGCATGTCAATTTACCCAAGTTAAATATGGTGGCCGGCCATGTTATGGATTAAATAATATTATAACTATTTTATGCTAATAGTTTATGTTACAAAATGAAATAATGAATAAGGTTAATAAAATACAAGTTAGTGGGAGGAGAAACCAAAGTTAGCCTATGTTTTCTCCTCCATTGCCGTAACTAGAGAAAGAAGAGGAAGAAAAGCCTTTGGGGAAGAAAATTCGGCTAAGGTGGATACCTAAAGTAAGGTAAGTTCAATGTCATTCTTGGAAAACTTATGCACCATTTGGATGATTAGTTTAACTTCTACCTATTTTATGGTTTGAAGATAGGTTTTGTATGAGTTAAGTTTCGGTTAAGGTGGATTGATTAATTGGGTTTTATAAGGAAATTATGCCATAGCCGAATGTGTCTTGAAGAAGATGTTATATGTGCTTATTATAAGTATATGTATATTCGGCTAATGAGTTTGAATTGAAGTTTCGATAGGTTGTGGGTTGAGTGGCCGAGTGAACTATAGGCTTTGCAAGGATGGAATTTACTTATAAGTTGTGTGTCTATGGCTTTATTTGTTAATGACATTTAACATTATTTTTCATTTATATATATTTGTGCATTCGTTTTTTTTTGGGAGATATGGTAAGGGATAGATTGATGTTCTAACGGTTTAATGGAGTTTGAACTAGTAAATACTTAATTATTGGTATTTATGTGTGAAAGAGATGAACATGAACTTATTAAGTTGCATGAATAAATCTTTTGTTTATCTTAGGGTTAAATTAAAGAAAATGCCATTGGGTGCCTGAATAAAATAATTAGAGATTATTTTATATATATATAAATCAAAAGGTTCGGCTTTGTAAATGAATTTAAGAGTTTAAATCTTGAATAATGTTATGCATAGGTTTCGGCCATGAATCCTTGTGTTATAACACTTGCTTAATAATGAAAGAACATGAGCTTAAAGCTTGAGTAACACTCGGCTTTAGTGTAAGTTAAAATTTGTTAGAAAATAATTTCCAAGTTAGTAGATTATGTGTTAAGAGAGGGATTTAGATTGTATATATATGTATACATATTTATATTGAATTATTAAGGCTATGATAGCCAATTGAGGGTTTCGGCCAAAATAGTAAAATAAATTGGTGTGAATGTTTGAGTGATGAATTTGACTCTTGTGTCGATTTGGGACGATATGTGTGTTTATATGAAACTAAATGATGTTAAATAAATTCGATTATGCATGGTAATAAGCTAGAATTATGTTCGTTGGAACATGAGTAGAGCATATGTGTGATGTTTAATATCTAGTTAATAACATCATTTGTACTTAATTGTATGGTATACATGTATTAAATCGAATAGCTAAATTGATAAGTTATTTAATAAAATCTGTGTGTGTGAAAGTCGGATCAATATATATATATTATTCTGAAAGTAATACTTGAATAGTCGATTAATGACTATTTTAAATTTTGTTGAACTTAAGCTCAAGAGCAAAGGGGATCTAGATCCGATAAAGGGAAGGAAAAAGTAATTGAATAGCCGTTGAAGTCGTTCGACGACATTTGAGGTAAGTCTTCGAGTAATGACCCTACTTGAATTATATTGAAATGAATAGTCATACTATGACGGATAGTCGAATGTGCTTAGAGACTATGTTATAAAGCCAATTGAAATTATGCTCTTTGTGTGCGGCTACTGAGTCGAAATTTGAAAGGTTTAATAAATGTTTTGTGTTTGAGCCTTAGTAACGAAGAAATGATATGGATGTGTTATGATTATTGATATATGTGTGCATGAGCATTGGAATATATCCGGGCTAAGACCTGAAGGCAATTATGCGAGTTAATATATCCGGGCTAAGACCCGAAGGCAATTATGCGAGTTAATATATCCGGGCTAAGACCCGAAGGCAATTATGCGAGTTGATATATCCGGGCTAAGACCCGAAGGCAATTATGCGAGTTAATATGTCCGGGCTATGACCCGAAGGCAATTATGCGAGACGATATATCCGGGCTAAGACCCGAAGGCAATTAGGCAAGTTGATATGTCCGGGTTAAGACCCGAAGGCAAGTGTGTTTGCGGTTGTATTCGGTTAAATACCGAAGAAACTTGGGTGTGAATGTGAGCGTTTTGTGCTGTAATTAATTCAATAAATATGCTCGACCAACCCGAACGATAAGGTATGTTGCATGTGCATTGGAAAAGTCGATTCGTTTTAAATAGTATTCGTGCGATCGGCTAACGAATTTTCGGCTTTTAGAAAGGTTGATACCTTGTGTATATATGTTGATGAAGTGTGAAGTAAGTAGGATTATGAGAATGTGTGTAAATAAAATGACTTAGTTAGCTATGTGAATGTAATACTGTAGTCAAAGCCGATTTCATTACTTGAGACTTACTAAGCTTAAAATGCTTACCTGGTTGCTTTGGCTCTCTGTTTTATAGATTTTGTTCGTTAGCTATCGGATTCGGGATCAGCGAAGTCGAAGTCATCTACACTATCAAGCTCTTTTGGTACTCTTTTAGTTGAACTCTGGATATGGCATGTATAGGACTACCCCCTGTTGTTTAAGTTCTTTTGTGATGTATGTGTGTAAAGCCATGCGAAAATGGCTTGTAGATGTGGAGTATGGCATTAGACCATTTGTGTTTATGTATGTATATATATGGTTTCACGATGTGACTATGGATTGAAATGGAAGTGTTGGGCTAATGATCAGCCATTGGAATGGCTAAATATGATCACATGTGGACCTATGTATGGCAAAACCCTAGTTGGTCCATGGTAACCACAAAATAGGTAAAGTTTACCTTGAAAACAGATTTTGACAGCAACAGTGGTGTAGAATTGAAAAATCACATAAATTCGTAGGAGTGGAATTAAATAGTGAATAAATTATGTAATCGAACCTTGATGAATCTACTTTCATATGGAAGTAACGAAACAATTATAGGAACAGTACAGAAAGAGATATTCGGGTTCTTGTGGAACAGGGCCAGAACAGTTTCTGGATTCACTGTTCCGCCTTTGGAAATTCACTATAAATTGACCAGAGATAATTAGGGGTCATACCATATATGTATGGATTCCTCTCTGAGTCTAGTTTCCATAGAAACAAACGGCATTAGTATTGAAGCCCTGTGCAGAGAGATATCCCAGTCGTAATGGGAAAAGGTCAGTGTAGTCGACCCCTGTAACATGAGAGACTTTGACTAATAAACTGTACTAATTGGCCCGACCAAAAATTCTAGAAAAAAATATATAGGTGGGGACATGAGTCTAGTTTCAGGGAAAAATCACAAAACTGATTTTCGAGTTGTGAAACTCAAGATATGATTTTTGAAGCGACTAGTACTCAGACTGGGCAGTGTCTGGAAAAAAAAAATTTTAAAAAGTCTGTCAACACCTCGTATTCGACTCCGGTGACGGTCTCGGGTTCGGGGTGTTACAATTGAGTGGTATCAGAGCTACGGTTTAGTCGATTCTAGGACTACCGTAATGTGTTGGGGTCTAGCTATACATGCCATTTTATGTGATTAATTGATAGTGTGGTGATTTCTGACATTTGCAAATGTGTTTATTTATAGTAATGGATCCCGATCCCGACCGAGCGGTAGCTGATGATCTTGAGAGTGTAGCGCCTGCTCCCGCACAAGGGACAGCGCCGGTGGACTCTCAACCTAATGCGAGTAACCCGAATGATGAAGCTAGACAAGCTTTCTATAGCGTGATGAATGATTGGTTCAACCAATACATTCGAACTAATACGGCTGTTCCACAACCTCCATTCCCGACAAACACCACCCCCGCACCTACAATACCTCCGGTAACTGACCAAATAAGGTCAAATAAGCCCCCAGTTGACCGAATCCGAAAACATGGGGCTACTGAATTTAAAGCTACGGATAGCGACGATGCCGAGCAAGCTGAATTTTGGTTGGACAACACTATCCGGGTACTCGATGAGCTATCTTGTACACCCGATGAATGCCTAAAGTGTGCTATCTCCTTGCTACGTGATTCTGCCTACTATTGGTGGAGTACTCTGACTTCTGTTGTGCCCCGGGAGCAAGTAACTTGGGAGTTTTTCCAAACTGAGTTTCGGAAAAAGTATATCAGTCAGAGATTTGTTGATCAAAAACGGAAGGAATTTCTCGAGCTTAAGCAAGGTTCTATGTCAGTTACTGATTACGAGCGAAAATTTGTTAGACTTAGTAGATACGCTCGGGAATGTGTTTCGTCCGAGGCTGTCATGTGTAAACGCTTCGAAGATGGGCTGAATGAAGATATAAAAATGTTCGTTGGCATTCTTGAAATACGAGAGTTCGTAGTACTTGTCGAGCGAGCTTGTAAAGCCGAAGAGCTTAGGAAGGAAAAACAAAAAGTTGATGTGGGAACCGGGGAGTTTCGTAAAAGATCCTCGGGAAAGTCTCTTCAACAGGCATCAAAGAAATTTCGAGATGATGTGGGCCGGTCTAAAAGCACTTCGGGCCTTTTTAGACGAGATCGTGATCGACCCCCTGTGGGTACACGAGGCACTTCAGTCGCCAGTGTTGGGAATGAACGTCGAGGCCGAACGGAATGTCGACATTGCGGTAAATGGCATTTGGGGAGTTGTAGATTCCATGACCGCTCCTGTTACAAGTGCGGATCAGTGGACCACTTCATTAAAGATTGCCCGAGGCTGTCCGAACAGAATGTAAATCAGAGTGGGAAACCGGGTGCTACCACTGCTCGAGGTAGACCATCTAGGAATATGGGCAATGCTAGTGGTGGTCAGAGAGGATCTAGAGATGCTACGACCAGATCCGAGGCTCGTGCACCTGCTAGAGCATATGCTATACGTGCCCGCGAGGATGCTTCTTCGCCTGATGTTATTACCGGTACTTTTACTCTCTTTGATACTAATGTAATTGCTTTGATTGACCCCGGTTCTACTCATTCTTACATATGTGAAACCTTAGCATCCAGTAAGACTTTACCTATTGAGTCTACTGAGTTTGTAATTCGGGTGTCAAATCCCTTGGGTCGTTATGTACTTGTCGACAAAGTGTGTAAGAAATGTCCCCTAGCAATTCGAGGTTCCTGTTTTCCAGCGGACTTGATGCTTTTGCCGTTTGATGAATTTGATGTTATCCTTGGGTTGGATTGGTTGACCGTGCATGATGCGATTGTGAATTGCAAGAGCAAGACTATTGATTTGAGGTGCGCAAATAACGAAGTAGTCCGAATTGAGTCCGCGGACTTGGAGGGGATGCCAGCTGTAATATCAGCAATGTTGGCACAGAAATATGTAAGAAAAGGGTGCGAAGCATACCTTGCGTATGTACTTGGTGACAAAGAATTAGAAAAGAAACCCGAATCTGTGCCGGTGGTTTGTGAATACCCGGATGTTTTTTCGGAAGAATTACCGGGTTTACCACCTGTTCGGGAGGTAGAGTTTGGTATTGAGCTTGTACCTGGGACTACGCCGATCTCTATAGCTCCGTATCGTATGGCACCAACCGAGTTAAAAGAGTTGAAAGCTCAGCTGCAAGAATTGACGGATAGAGGTTTCGCTCGGCCAAGTTTCTCACCTTGGGGTGCACCAGTATTGTTCGTAAAAAAGAAGGACGGAACCATGAGGTTGTGCATTGACTATCGTCAACTGAATAAAGTGACGATAAAGAATAAATATCCATTACCGCGTATCGATGATTTGTTTGATCAACTAAAGGGGGCCTCGGTGTTCTCAAAAATAGATTTGAGATCGGGTTATTATCAGTTGCGGATTCGAGATTCAGACGTACCCAAAACTGCTTTCAGAACGAGGTACGGTCACTACAAATTCTTAGTGATGCCGTTTGGGCTCACTAATGCCCCGGCAGTATTTATGGATTTGATGAATCGGATCTTCAGACCATATTTGGATCGGTTCGTAGTTGTGTTCATTGATGACATCTTGGTCTATTCAAGAGATGAGACCGAACATGCTGAGCACCTGAGACTAGTGTTGCAAATTTTACGGGATAAGCAGTTATATGCTAAGTTCAGTAAGTGTGAGTTCTGGTTAAGAGAGGTTAGCTTCTTGGGTCATGTGGTATCCGCGTCGGGTATTCGAGTTGACCCGAACAAAATTTCAGCCATACTTGACTGGAAACCTCCGAGAAATGTTACTGAAGTTCGGAGCTTTTTGGGGCTCGCTGGTTATTACCGACGATTTGTGAAGGGTTTCTCGATGATAGCCACACCAATGACGAAGCTACTTCAAAAGGATGTTAGGTTCGAGTGGACGGAGAAATGTCAGAAAAGTTTCGACCAACTGAAAACTCATTTGACTGAAGCTCCAATTTTGGTGCAACCCGAATCAGGTAAAGAGTTTGTCATTTATAGTGACGCATCCCTACTTGGGTTGGGTTGCGTATTGATGCAAGAAGGTCGAGTCGTGGCCTATGCGTCGAGACAATTGAAGCCACACGAGAGGAATTATCCGACCCATGATCTCGAACTAGCTGCCATCGTATTTGCTTTAAAAATATGGCGACATTATCTGTTTGGTGAGAAGTGCCATGTATTTTCGGACCACAAAAGTCTCAAATATTTGATGACTCAACGAGACTTGAATCTGCGACAAAGACGTTGGCTTGAGTTGTTGAAAGATTACGAGCTTGTCATTGATTACCACCCGGGAAAGGCTAACGTGGTTGCGGACGCCTTAAGCCGGAAGTTATTGTTTGCTTTACGAGCGATGAACGTGCATTTGTCTGTTCTACCAGACAATGGGTTAGTAGCTGAATTAAAAGCTAAACCATTATTGACTCACCAAATTCGTGAAGCTCAGAAAGTCGATGATGAATTGGTTGCAAAACGGGCTAAGTGTTTTCCGAACGAGGGATCAGAGTTTCAAATTGATGACGATGATTGTTTGAGGTTCAGAAATCGTTTGTGTGTTCCAAGGAATTCGGAACTCATTTCGATGATTCTGAACGAAGCCCATTGTAGCCGAATGACAATTCACCCGGGGAGTACGAAAATGTACAACGATTTGAAACGTCAATTTTGGTGGCATGGTATGAAACGGGACATCTCCGACTTTGTTTCGAGATGTTTAATATGTCAACAAGTGAAAGCGGAACATCAAGTGCCTTCAGGATTACTCCAGCCGATCATGATACCCGAGTGGAAATGGGATCGAGTCACAATGGACTTTGTGTCCGGACTGCCTTTGTCAGCAAGTAAGAAGGATGCGATATGGGTTGTTGTCGATAGACTAACTAAGTCGGCTCACTTTATCCCCGTGCGTACGGATTTTTCATTGGATAAACTAGCTGAATTGTACGTTTCTCAGATTGTGAGATTACACGGGGTACCGATTTCTATTGTGTCGGATAGAGATCCGAGATTCACCTCGCGATTTTGGAAGAAATTGCAAGAAGCTTTGGGTACCAAGCTGCATTTTAGCACCGCTTTTCATCCACAAACAGATGGTCAATCCGAGCGGATAATTCAGATACTTGAGGATATGTTGAGATGTTGCATCCTCGAGTTCAGTAGTTCATGGGAACGGTACTTACCTTTGATTGAATTCGCTTACAATAATAGTTTTCAGTCAAGTATTAAGATGGCACCCTACGAGGCTTTGTACGGTCGTAAATGCCGTACACCATTGTTTTGGACCGAGCTCGGTGAAAGTAAAATTTTCGGAGTTGATTTGATTAGAGATGCTGAACAGAAAGTAAAGGTAATCCGTGAAAGTCTGAAGATAGCCACGGATCGTCAGAAATCGTACGCAGATTTGAAACGAAAAGACATCGAGTATCAGGTGGGAGACAAAGTGTTCCTTAAGGTTTCACCTTGGAAAAAAGATACTCAGGTTCGGCCGTAAGGGCAAGTTGAGCCCAAGATTCATTGGGCCGTACGAAATCTCCGAACGAGTTGGCCCGGTTGCGTATAGATTGATTTTGCCCCCGGAGCTTGAAAAGATTCATGACGTCTTTCATGTTTCGATGCTTCGACGCTATCGATCTGATCCATCGCACATAATTAGCCCATCGGAGGTTGGAATTCAAGTCGACATGAGCTATGAAGAAGAACCGATGCGTATCCTAGCTCGTGAAGTAAAGGAGTTGCGAAACAAAAGAGTTCCGCTAGTAAAGGTGTTATGGCTCAAACACGGGATCGAGGAAGCTACTTGGGAGACCGAGAGCTCGATGAAAGAACGATACCCAAACCTATTTACCGGTAAGATTTTCGGGGACGAAAATTTCTTAAGTGGGGGAGAGTTGTGACGGCCCAAAGTTGACCCTAGTCGAAAAGTGGTTTCGGGACCACGAAACCGAGTCTTATAAATAATTAAAAATTATATTCTGTGTTTATGATGTGAGTAATTGCATGTGTGAAAGTTTCATGCAGTAATTTGATCATCTTTATGTGAATTTTTTTTTTATGGACTTATATGAAACTTTGTTGGAAAGTGAGAGGCTAATTTACAATGGTCTAATAGTACATGCATTGAAAGGAGTGGTTTTGCATGTCAATTTACCCAAGTTAAATATGGTGGCCGGCCATGTTATGGATTAAATAATATTATAACTATTTTATGCTAATAGTTTATGTTACAAAATGAAATAATGAATAAGGTTAATAAAATACAAGTTAGTGGGAGGAGAAACCAAAGTTAGCCTATGTTTTCTCCTCCATTGCCGTAACTAGAGAAAGAAGAGGAAGAAAAGCCTTTGGGGAAGAAAATTCGGCTAAGGTGGATACCTAAAGTAAGGTAAGTTCAATGTCATTCTTGGAAAACTTATGCACCATTTGGATGATTAGTTTAACTTCTACCTATTTTATGGTTTGAAGATAGGTTTTGTATGAGTTAAGTTTCGGTTAAGGTGGATTGATTAATTGGGTTTTATAAGGAAATTATGCCATAGCCGAATGTGTCTTGAAGAAGATGTTATATGTGCTTATTATAAGTATATGTATATTCGGCTAATGAGTTTGAATTGAAGTTTCGATAGGTTGTGGGTTGAGTGGCCGAGTGAACTATAGGCTTTGCAAGGATGGAATTTACTTATAAGTTGTGTGTCTATGGCTTTATTTGTTAATGACATTTAACATTATTTTTCATTTATATATATTTGTGCATTCGTTTTTTTTGGGAGATATGGTAAGGGATAGATTGATGTTCTAACGGTTTAATGGAGTTTGAACTAGTAAATACTTAATTGTTGGTATTTATGTGTGAAAGAGATGAACATGAACTTATTAAGTTGCATGAATAAATCTTTTGTTTATCTTAGGGTTAAATTAAAGAAAATGCCATTGGGTGCCTGAATAAAATAATTAGAGATTATTTTATATATATATAAATCAAAAGGTTCGGCTTTGTAAATGAATTTAAGAGTTTAAATCTTGAATAATGTTATGCATAGGTTTCGGCCATGAATCCTTGTGTTATAACACTTGCTTAATAATGAAAGAACATGAGCTTAAAGCTTGAGTAACACTCGGCTTTAGTGTAAGTTAAAATTTGTTAGAAAATAATTTCCAAGTTAGTAGATTATGTGTTAAGAGAGGGATTTAGATTGTATATATATGTATACATATTTATATTGAATTATTAAGGCTATGATAGCCAATTGAGGGTTTCGGCCAAAATAGTAAAATAAATTGGTGTGAATGTTTGAGTGATGAATTTGACTCTTGTGTCGATTTGGGACGATATGTGTGTTTATATGAAACTAAATGATGTTAAATAAATTCGATTATGCATGGTAATAAGCTAGAATTATGTTCGTTGGAACATGAGTAGAGCATATGTGTGATGTTTAATATCTAGTTAATAACATCATTTGTACTTAATTGTATGGTATACATGTATTAAATCGAATAGCTAAATTGATAAGTTATTTAATAAAATCTGTGTGTGTGAAAGTCGGATCAATATATATATATTATTCTGAAAGTAATACTTGAATAGTCGATTAATGACTATTTTAAATTTTGTTGAACTTAAGCTCAAGAGCAAAGGGGATCTAGATCCGATAAAGGGAAGGAAAAAGTAATTGAATAGCCGTTGAAGTCGTTCGACGACATTTGAGGTAAGTCTTCGAGTAATGACCCTACTTGAATTATATTGAAATGAATAGTCATACTATGACGGATAGTCGAATGTGCTTAGAGACTATGTTATAAAGCCAATTGAAATTATGCTCTTTGTGTGCGGCTACTGAGCCGAAATTTGAAAGGTTTAATAAATGTTTTGTGTTTGAGCCTTAGTAACGAAGAAATGATATGGATGTGTTATGATTATTGATATATGTGTGCATGAGCATTGGAATATATCCGGGCTAAGACCCGAAGGCAATTATGCGAGTTAATATATCTGGGCTAAGACCCGAAGGCAATTATGCGAGTTAATATATCCGGGCTAAGACCCGAAGGCAATTATGCGAGTTGATATATCCGGGCTAAGACCCGAAGGCAATTATGCGAGTTAATATGTCCGGGCTATGACCCGAAGGCAATTATGCGAGACGATATATCCGGGCTAAGACCCGAAGGCAATTAGGCAAGTTGATATGTCCGGGTTAAGACCCGAAGGCAAGTGTGTTTGCGGTTGTATTCGGTTAAATACCGAAGAAACTTGGGTGTGAATGTGAGCGTTTTGTGCTGTAATTAATTCAATAAATATGCTCGACCAACCCGAACGATAAGGTATGTTGCATGTGCATTGGAAAAGTCGATTCGTTTTAAATAGTATTCGTGCGATCGGCTAACGAATTTTCGGCTTTTAGAAAGGTTGATACCTTGTGTATATATGTTGATGAAGTGTGAAGTAAGTAGGATTATGAGAATGTGTGTAAATAAAATGACTTAGTTAGCTATGTGAATGTAATACTGTAGTCAAAGCCGATTTCATTACTTGAGACTTACTAAGCTTAAAATGCTTACCCGGTTGCTTTGGCTCTCTGTTTTATAGATTTTGTTCGTTAGCTATCGGATTCGGGATCAGCGAAGTCGAAGTCATCTACACTATCAAGCTCTTTTGGTACTCTTTTAGTTGAACTCTGGATATGGCATGTATAGGACTACCCCCTGTTGTTTAAGTTCTTTTGTGATGTATGTGTGTAAAGCCATGCGAAAATGGCTTGTAGATGTGGAGTATGGCATTAGACCATTTGTGTTTATGTATGTATATATATGGTTTCACGATGTGACTATGGATTGAAATGGAAGTGTTGGGCTAATGATCAGCCATTGGAATGGCTAAATATGATCACATGTGGACCTATGTATGGCAAAACCCTAGTTGGTCCATGGTAACCACAAAATAGGTAAAGTTTACCTTGAAAACAGATTTTGACAGCAACAGTGGTGTAGAATTGAAAAATCACATAAATTCGTAGGAGTGGAATTAAATAGTGAATAAATTATGTAATCGAACCTTGATGAATCTACTTTCATATGGAAGTAACGAAACAATTATAGGAACAGTACAGAAAGAGATATTCGGGTTCTTGTGGAACAGGGCCAGAACAGTTTCTGGATTCACTGTTCCGCCTTTGGAAATTCACTATAAATTGACCAGAGATAATTAGGGGTCATACCATATATGTATGGATTCCTCTCTGAGTCTAGTTTCCATAGAAACAAACGGCATTAGTATTGAAGCCCTGTGCAGAGAGATATCCCAGTCGTAATGGGAAAAGGTCAGTGTAGTCGACCCCTGTAACATGAGAGACTTTGACTAATAAACTGTACTAATTGGCCCGACCAAAAATTCTAGAAAAAAATATATAGGTGGGGACATGAGTCTAGTTTCAGGGAAAAATCACAAAACTGATTTTCGAGTTGTGAAACTCAAGATATGATTTTTGAAGCGACTAGTACTCAGACTGGGCAGTGTCTGGAAAAAAAAAATTTTAAAAAGTCTGTCAACACCTCGTATTCGACTCCGGTGACGGTCTCGGGTTCGGGGTGTTACAGGAAAAGAGGTCATGGAAATGCTGGAAAAATTCAATGAAAATGAATTTACCTAGGAGACACGTCGAGAACTAGAAACTAGAGGGCTAGACAAGTCTAAACTAGAAGAGAAAAAGTGCAATAAACTGGAATCAATTATAGTGAAATTGGTTAAGCAGGACGAATATGAATCAAAAGAAGAGAAATGGGACGATTCCTAACAAGATAATGACCAGATAGCTCTCCAACTTGATTAGTGGAGGCAAAGTAAGGGGCAACCAGAACAAATTATCATGAATTCAAAAAAGATGGTACCTTCCATTTTTAAACCCCTTGAGCTCAAGTTAAAGCCATTACCAAAGCATTTAAAGTATGAGTATTTGGGGGATCATAGTACATTACCTGTGATTATAGCTTCCGGGTTAAGTTCAGAGTAGAAGGAGGCTCCGTTGAGTGTTTGAAAAACACACAAAAAAAGCCATAAGATGGATGATCGTTGATATTAAAGGGATTAATTCTACGTTATGTCAACACGAGATCAGATTAGCTAGAAAAGACTACTATTGTTTCCTTGATGGGTATACTAGATATCATCAAATTCCAATACATTCGAATGACCAAGAAAAAACTACCTTTACATGTCCTTTCAGTACGTATGCCTTTAAACGAATGCCATTTAGACTATGTAATGCTCTAGAAACATTTTTGAGATGTATGACTGTCATTTTTACTGATATGTTGGAAAAGAGCTTGGTTGTATTCATGGATGATTTCTTAGTATACAAAGACTCTTTTCAAGAGTGTTTAGGTAATCTTGAGAAAGTCTTACAGAGATGCGAAGAAACTAATCTAGTACTTAATTGGGAAAAATGTCACTTTATAGTGAAAGAGGGGTTAGTGCTTGAACATCAAATATCAAGGAAAGGTTTGGAAGTAGACATAGCCAAAATTGAAGTTATAAAAAATCTTCCTAACCCTACAATCGTTTAGGGAGTGCAAAATTTTCTGGGTCAAGCTGGATTCTACAAGCAATTCATAAAAGACTTTGCACACATCTCTAAGCCATTGAACCAACTCCTCCAAAAAGAGACACCTTTATATTCGATCAGAACTGTATCAAAGCCTTCAAGGTAATAAAAGAAAAACTTATCTCTACACCTATAATTATTACTCCTAATTAGTCAGACCCCTTTATTGTTATGTGCGACACTAGCAATTATGTTGTGGGAGTAGTTCTTGAATAAAACAGAAATAACATATTTGGAGCAATTCACTATACAAGTAAGACACTCAACTCAGCGTAATGCAATTATACTACAACCAAGAAAGAAATGTTTGCTAAGTGTTTGCTTGAGAAAAAAATTAACCCTTATTAGATGGCAAACAGAGTATATGTCTATACTAATCATTCAAAATTGAAATATGTTATGAAAAAGAAAAAAACAAAAGCAAGATTGATGAGATGGGTATTGTTGCTTTAAGAATTTGACTTATGGATAATGGATAGAAAAGGAACGGAAAATCAAATTACAGATCATCTATCAGGAATAAAAAATGACTTAGAAAAGGAGACTTCTGAAGAAATTAAGGAGACCTTTACAGAAAAATAGTTATTTAGGGTAGATATCCATCAAATGAGGTCCAGGAATAACAACACACCATGGTATGCAAATTATGTTAATTATATTGCTAAAGGTGTCTTTCCACCGCAAGTATCAGGGCAACAAAAGAAGAAGATAATGCATGAATTGAAAAATTATATTTGGGAAGATTCATATGTATTTTGGCAATGTGTCAATCAGTTGGTACTAAGATGTGTAGCAGAATAAGAGATAAATGATATTTTGCAAGGATGTCATACATCACCAAGTGGGGGGCACTTTTGCAGCAAAATGATAGCTCAAAAAGTATTACAATCAGGATTTTATTGGCTGACCATGAACAAGGATACATACAAATTTGTATAAAGATGTGACAGATGTCCAAAAACTGGGAGCATATCAAAAAGAGATGAATTGCCACAAACAGGGATACTTGAGGTAGAGAGATTTGATATTTGGGGCATTGACTTCATGAGGCCCTTCCCAAATTCTTTTGGGAACCAATACATCTTACTTGATATTGATTATGTCTCAAAATGGGTCGAGGCTGTGACCTTACCTACCAACGACACCAAATCAATAGTTATATTTTTGAGAAAAGACATGTTTGCTAGATTTGAAACACCCTGCGCGTTGGTAAGTGATGATGGATCCCATTTCTATAGTAAACAGTTTGAAGCCGCGTTAGCTAAGTATAGTGTGAGACATCGAATGACAACAGCATACCATCCCCAAGCTAATGGTCAAGAAGAAGTGTCTAATCGAGAAATTAAATAAATTTTAGAGAAAATAGTGAATCTAAGCAGGAAAGATTGGGCAGCAAGATTGGACGATGCATTATGGGCTTACAGAACAACATATAAAACTCCATTAGGTATGCCTCCCTACAAATTAGTTTATGGGAAAAATTACCATTTACTGATTGAATTGGGAAAGATAGCATATTGGGCAATCAAGGAACTGAAATTAGATCCATAATTAGCTAAGAGAGAAATATTATTCCAATTACAAGAATTGGAATAATTTCATTTTATGGCCTACGAAAACACTAAGATGTACAAAGAAAGGAGCAGACTTCGACATGATGTAAGGATCCAGAAACGAGCATTCTTGCTTGGAAAAAAGTCTTGTTATTCAATTTAAGATTGAAATTATTTCTGGGCAAACTTAAATCAAGATGGATTGGTCCTTATACTATAAACCAAGTGACACCTCACGTGGCAATAGAACTCATCGGAAAGGGAGGACAATCTTTTCTTGAAAATGGGCAAAGAGTAAAATATTATTTTGGAGGGGCAACAAAGGAAGTAATAGACACACAAGCTCTACAACACAAAACATTATGGAGCCTTAGATGAAACGAGGATATGTCAGAACATGAATGGGGAACCAATAAAGAAAGTGACGTAACAAAAGATCGTGAAGCAAAAAAATAACACAACAGATACTAGCATTAGTGTCACAACATTAGGAGTGCATGTCACGACACTAGACAAAATTCAAAATAGGTAAACTATACTTGACGACGCAACACCCTAGAGGATGTCGCGACACACCTACATAATTTTTCTACCAAACATATACTAACTTCTGACATCTCTACAACTGAATTTCATTAGATTTAGAACTCTTAACACCCTTATTGATCAGGAATAACTTGTCTAACACAACTATAATTCTTAATATTATTATTACTTTCCTCAAGAATAAATAGGTCACATTACTCTTCCCATTACCTATAAATGTTGCGGAAAAAGCAAGATTTTTCTATCATTGTTCAAAAGCTTGATAGTTTCGGAGGACACTACAATAACCTATTCAAGTTTGTAAAAGTTATAAGTTTCGGCATAATATCATGAATCCATCCATTGATGAGATATTTATAGCAGCTGCAACCTTACACTTTCATTCAAGAACAAACATTTGATCCATTGATGAGAAATTGCAAAGGGATATGGGAGATTGCAACAGAAAGGGAGTGGACTAATTTCTATTTACCACTAGAAGAACCCACAGTAATTCCCATTGTGCAAGAATTCTATCTAGCATTAAAAGAGAGGGAAGCAACAAGACCATTCTATGAGTTGCGATTGTTTGTCAAAGTTAGAGGGGTGAAATTCCTGGTAACTAAAATAAGTATTTGTCATTTTATGATGCTCCATATTATTGCCCTGATTATTTGTACAAAACAGATCTCAAAGAGTTTAGAAACATAGACATGGAGAAGATTTTGAGATTCTTGACTGAAGGAAAAGAGGTATGGACATATAAAACTGGAATAGCTATACCTAAGAAGTGTAACAAGGCATTAACGTTGCCAATTGCAAAATTATGGATGTGTATGTTCAAGAATTTAGCATACAGTTGACTTTTCTGACATCAGCCCAATACATGCCATTCTAGTATATGGAATATTGAAAAAAAAGCAAATATGTATGTACATGGATATATTGGAACATGATTGAATGCATCTGAAATTAGGAAAAAGGAACATTCTTCCTGCATTTGATAATAGAGCTATGTAAAAGAATAAGAGTGCCTATGGAGCAACTAGATAAAGAGATGAATCCTCCAAAGAAACTACTAGGGGACGATATGTATAGTTAGTTTATAATACTACAAAGAAAACAAAAGGAGGAAAGAAGAAAAAGAGGACCCTAGGAGGAAGATGAATAATAAAATAGGATGTTATATACATGTAGTAGGATAATTTTCAAGTCTAGCTTATATTAGAAAAATTAAAGTTTTTTTAGGATATTGTAATAAGTAATATTTGAATTTTTTAGATATACATATTTATGAACTTTTAGTTAAATCCTCACACAAGAAAAGCAGAACAAATTCAAACGTCCAACAATAAAAGGAGAAGGTACCCTCCAATAGCTTATGGGACAACCATAATCAATAGGGTAACTGATAACTCTTAAAAAAGTTATATTTCATGCCTTTAGACCTAGCTAATTACTTGTACTTGGGTAGATTTAGTGGCACGTTAGGACATTTTATTAGTGTTTTTATCATTTGCATTAGGAGCTTGGACTATGTTTACATGTTAGATTCTTTTAATTACATGTGTAAGGGTTGTGTTTACTGGTTTGGTAGGTGCAGGATGTGGAGAAAGAAATAAAAGAGTGAAGGTTTGTCGAGGTGAAAGGTTGGATAGTTTGCCACCTTGTATGCCGTGGCAATTTAGGAAGATGACCGAGTCAACACTCAATGCATACCAGTCTCAGCTCAACTCTAGTTGTACCAGAAAAATTTGCCTAGAAAAGAGGAGAGGATATCATGGGCTGTTGGAACTATCCTAGGAAGAAAGGCTTATAAAAAGCCAAAGGTGGAAACCCTAAAGGGTGTGGAGATCCGAAGGCAACAATAGAGGGTAGTGGCTGAGTAGAGATGAAAAAAGGAAACTGCAAGCATTCCCTCTCAGCCATCACAAGACACTATGCTGTTGGATTGTGGATTGAAAGAAGTAGGTCACTTTAGGTCTCTTATAAGCAGTAGGTTAAGTACGATTTTGCTGAGGCATTACTGAAAGTAAGGGCAAAGTCTTAGTAATCCTAACCTTCCAATCAACATTGTAGAATTTCTATCCTTTGTCGTAGTATCTTTGCTATAGCATTCTTAGTTATTTATTTATTCACTTGCATTTTATTCACGTAATTATTTTCTTAATTGTCATTGCATTTTTACTCTTGTCTTGCCTTAACATTTTCCAATATTAGCCACTATACATTTTGCACTTATCCTTATTATTTTAATTTACCACTGCGTACTTAACTTGGTTTTGCCATAACATTAATCGTTATAATAACTTGACCATTTCTATACCTAATCCGATCCTTGTGGAGACGATCTCACTTATCACTTTATTACTTGATTCGACGTGTATACTTGCACAATTCGCATATCATATTCACACGTGACAAGTTTTTGGCGCCGTTGTCGAGGATCGACAATTTGGTGTAATTTGGTTTAGTTATTTTATTTAATTTTATTACTTTATTTAACTTAGTTTAATTTAATTTCTACAAGTTTGCCATCAGTGCATGAGAAGAGGCATTCCTTCTAACAAAAAATATCCTTTTGACCTAGAGATCGAAAAAATATTATGAAGAAGGCGAAAAGAATTGCGAGAAATGGCTAGGAACTGGAATGATCCTACCTTAATGATAATCCGAATGGTCAAGATGTTAATCCTCTTGTTTGTAGGGTGACACCTAGTCTAAATGATAATTTGAATGGTCAGGGTGCCAATCCTCATGTTCGTGGGGTCATAGATGACCAAGATAGACCAATCCGAGAGCATGTTGTGCCAATTTTGGATGACTTGAATCCAAGGATAGTCAAACCACAAATACAAGCTCAGTAGTTTGAACTAAAATCGGTAATGTTTTAGATGTTCCAAACAGTAGGACAGTTTGGTGGACTACCCACTAAATATCCAAGACTGCATTTACAACTTTTTCTAGAGGTTTGTGACTCGTTTAGACAACAGGGTGTTCCTCAAAAAGCTTTGTGACTTAAGTTGTTTCCATATTCTTTAAGCGATCGTGCGAGAGCATGGTTGAATGTGTTGCCGTCGAGAATATTGGCATCATGGAATGACCGTTGTCAAAGGTTTTTCTATGGTATTGTCGCATGTGAATATTTAATGCAAATGTGCACTACACATTGAATCAAGTAATAAAGTGATGAGTAAGTATCGTCTCGACAGGGATTGAAATTGATTAAAATAATTGTTTATGCTATTACTATGAAATTGACTAGTTAAATTGTGCAAAAGAAACAGATGACAATTGATAAAGAAATTTAAAAAAAGGATTAATAAATTCAATTATGAATGAAAATATGATAGGGAAATTAAAATGTTGTGGCAATTCTCAAAGAATAAGTAGGAAAGAGTTTGTACTATTGAATGATAAAGGTTGGAGTTACTCAAGCTTTATTTTTATATCAAAATAATGCCATGGCATTATCTTGACCATTCTACTGCTCAAGGACTCACTACTGCAGTCTGTATCTTTCGAAGGCCAGTCTTTAAGCTATCATTCTGAGTTCTTGTATGTCTACAGAACTCAAGAATGATATTCATATTGTTCTTCCTTTCCCTGTATAGATTACAACTTCTACATCTAGAGTGCTGCAAATATTCTTTCGAATACTTGCATGTATCAACCAATAATAATACAATTTATTTATCCTTTCCAAAATTAAATTAGATCTAATAACATACCATATAGTCATTTATGTCTAGAGCTTACATGGATGCATTTAAAATAATCACAAATTGAATGAAATAGTATTCTACTCAAAATCAAACCATGGGCATTAAAGATAATAAAAATTCACCCAAATAATTCCAACCCAATGAGATTTAGCTCATGGGTTGGACATTCAAATCCAAAACAAAATCATTCAACATCATTGTTTAAGTTTATGAATCACAAATTTTCCTACTCTTTTTTCTCTTCTCTTCTTCATCCTGCACCTACTGCCAACCACAACCAACACCTTTCTTTCTCAAATAATAAAAGTAACAAATAATAACTTTTATAGCACAATCCAAGCTTTGTTATGCAATGTTCTAAAAATATCTAACAATGCAAACTTATTTACTTAATTACAAACAATTAATTCAATCTAGAAGTTTGAAGTATAACTCTTTTCAAGAGTTATCAGATATAATCCCCCAAATATGAATGTCAAGCTTAGAAATGACATCACATCTTTTTGGCAAGTAGAGGATGAAACACTATATGAAGCTTAGGAACGATTTAAAGACTTAATTCGAAAATGTCTGATGCATGGATTTCAACATTAGACTCAAATGGAGAGATATTCTATAATAGGCTGAATGGACATACGAGGATGGCAATTGATGCTTCTACCAATGATACTTTATTGAATAAATCTTATAATGAAGCATATAAGATTATGAAAAATATTAGCAACAATGATTATCAATATCCTGCCACAAGAGTTGGGATGGGCAAGAGAGCTGTTGGTACTATGGAGCTGGACGCAATCACTTCGTTGACAGCCCAGGTATCTTCTTTGGCTAATATGATTAAAATAATAAAAATACCTACTATAGTCTAGGAGATAAAAACAACTAAACTATCGTTTGTTTATTATGGTGAAGATCATGGGTTTGATGAATGCCTATCAAATCCAGCATTTGTGTGCTACATGGGTAATTTCAACTAGAACAATAACCCCTACTCTAACACGTATAATCTTGGGTGGAAGCAACACCGAAAATTTAATTGGAATAATCAAGGTATGGGGAATTTTAACAATATGGCAAGATAGAATGCCATCAACACACCACCTGGTTATACTCAGCCAATACGGAGGCAAAATGTCCAGCAAAGTTAGGCATCGGTTTCATCATCATCATCTACTGAAGCCTTGCTGAAGGAATATATTGCCAAGAATGAGGCTGTAATTCAAAGTCAGGCTAACAAATAGCGAATGCTTTAAATTCGAGACCACAAGGGGCATTGCCAAGTGATACCAAAAATTCAGGATCACAAGGGAAGGGGCAATGCAAGGCCATCACTCTAGAGGCAGAACTCAGCTTGATGACATTGCTCAAGATGCCACGGCAGAAGAGGATAACTTGAATAACAATCAGGTAAAGATCCCAGAGTAATCTAAAAAACATACTGAACCTAAAAAGGGTAAGTAGCCAAATGTTGTGGCAGAATCAGAACATATTGTCTATAAAAATAACACAGTAAAACAATATCAACACAGTAAAACAACACCTTTACCTTTTCCTCAATGATTTAACAATTCTAAGTAGGATATTCAGTTCAAAAGATTTTTGGAGGTTTTGAAGCAACTCCATATCAAAATACCACTAGTTGAAGCTTTGGCGCAAATGCCCAACTACGTGAAATTTATGAAAGATATATTGTCAAAGAAGCGTAGATTGGGAGAATTTGAGACTGTCGCTCTCAGTGAAAAGTGCATAGCAATGTTGACAAATAAATTGATACGAACTCGCTTACGGGGGTAATTGAGTCGTTGAAATGCCCGATCGTCAAATTAAGTAGTTCTCGTTTTTTATTCAACAAAATGGCTAAGTTATAAAAGATAGTTATTTTAGGCAGCGGATAAAACAAAGTTTAAAAGGTGGAAAAGATGGATATGAAAAACTTAAAATAAGAATAAACCTTTAATAATAGTTAAAGACCCGATTCTTAAACGTTTTAAGGTGATTGGCAGAAAGCTGGATAGAATCAAGACTCGCTATCTCGCAAGATAGGAACCAAAGGTATAAGAGATGAACGCCACACTCGTAGGGTGATAAGTTCAAGAAAGAATTCAAAGGTGGACGCCACTAGCAAAGCTAGATAAGTCAGTTTGAATCCTGAAGAACAATGAGAATGGAATAAAACTTACAAAGTCTATTTTCATATAATCAAAGCAAAGTAATGTCAAGTGAAGTTAAGTGAAGTCCTTGCAAATGTCCAATTTCAAGCTTTTTATAGCCCTAAGATGACTAATCAGATTCGGCATAAAAGAGTTCATACTAGCCTTAAACATGTTCACACAAAAGCATTAAAATACTATTCATGAATATGGTAGATCCATGCACCAACCGATTAGTCACTTTCATCCACCTTGGTGCATGCATGCATTCTTAACTATGAAGCTTTCTTTAAATTCCATGAATGTTCAGCCTTTAATTCATAAACATCCTTCTTAGTCGAATGTCTCTTGCATGAACCATGCATTTCCCTTAATTGAGGCTTTAATGTGTCTTGAACACATGAATAGACAGTTTGCATCCAGCTGATTCAGTCCCCCTATTCGGTGCATGTAAACTAAAATTCAATGGCCGAATTTATAAGGTTCAAACCCCTTGGTTTGTTCATGTATTAGCCGAATGGTCACTCCCTTCCCCCCTTGGACATGCATGCATGTTCAGCAATGAAGAGTCTCTATGAATGTTCCTTTTCAATGAATGCAACGAATTTGGTCGATGGCATGTATGTGCAATCGAATGTTCACTTTAAATGTTGGCAATTTGATTCATGGGAAATCGGCTGAATGAATGAACCTGGTGGCTGCCAAAATACATGTACAATCGGTGCATGTTCTCATTAAATAGCTTCATTGAACCGGCTAAATACATGTATGTTCAGCCGCATGAATGTCCAGCTATTGGCTGCCTTTAAATGCCGTCCATTGAACCCCTTGATAGTAGCAAATACATCCAGCCTACAAGATAAGCAATAGCGTCAGATTAAATGTGGTTAAAAAGAAGCAACTAGAAATAGTTAATTTGTCTAAACAATAGACACAATAATGTGTCTAAAATAAGACCCAATTAAACAAAAAAATAAAGCTGTATGAAATTGGACAGATTTTAATAAGCTTAAGCACGTTTAAAATGTCCAGATTTTGACACATGAAAATGCTTAATTAAAATATCAACAAGACAAAATAAACACACAAATAAATATGTAATAAATCTGTTCGAAATTTGTACATGCTTAATGGACAAGCAATGACATGAATTAAATATGTAATATACTAAGACATGTTTTAAATATGCAGCATGCTATGACAAATTAATTGATGCGATCCTGGCTCCGTCGAATCGTACGAGTCATTTATGTGTGCGATTGTTAAAAAGGAAGTAGCGTTCGTTAAAATAACTTGATTTGGAAAGTTAAATGAATATGGAAAAAGATAACAATATTGGGTTCAAATGGTAAGTTCAGAATGTGTAAGGCTTGGTGATCGAAAGGAAGTAAGATATAAAAATGGTTCGGGATGGAATGGAGTGAATTGGCTTAAGGTCAAACTAAACCAACACTATATTGAATGTTGACCCGAGGTTTATAAGACATTTAAGAAGGAATTTGTGAAGGAATTGGGACCTTGACCCGTTACCTAGGAGGTAAGAACCAGAGGTATAGTTTTTGGGTAAACGCCACACTCGACTCGAGTGATAACTTTAGAAACAGACTAGTTTGACGCCACTGACAACAGATAAGCCAAGCTAAGTCCTTGCACAAAATTTGAGAGAAGAAATCTCACCAAATAACTCAATATCAATTAAAAGTATCAAAAGTCTCCAATACAACTTATGAGCTTCATATTTATAACTCAAACACATTGCCAGCTGAATAGATAATTAAGTACATGAATAGTCAAATGTATTCATTAATGAGCTGAAACTTCCTTGAAATTTCCAGGTAGCATCCTTGTGCATGTAGATTGTGAATATGGTCAGCTTCTAGAGGCTTTGGATTCAGCTAATAATACCAAAAAATGTTAAATAAGCTAAATGGAGTTTGCAAGGTTCAGCTAATGTGCGTATGGAGCTAAATTAAAACATGAATGTGTTTAAGGAGCTGAATGGGGGCATGCATGTATTTTGGGAGATGAATGGGGATGCTAGATTCGGCCAATGTATTTAGATTCAATAAAGAGCTGTTTTGATCAGCTGAATAAACTTGGAATTTTAATGTCTAGCTTGGGAAATCTTGAAGGCAGCTAACTCTTGGCTGAATAATCACTTAGAAGAACTCAATCATCAGCAATCTTGATTAAATCATCATTCATGCATGAGAGCCGTCCATTGTATGTACCTGGAACAAATTAAAAACAACAAATTAAATGAGTTTAAAACATATTAAAATTCGGCAGCAGCTGAACTCATTCAATTTAGATCATAAATTCAGCTAAAGCTAAGACAAATTAAATGAAAGTAACAATCTGTACACATTTATAATATGTACTAACTAACACGCATTAAACATAAAATGTGACACTTTTAACACAATTAATTAAGATGTCCAGATTTTGACAAATTAAATACTCAACATTTATTTAAGCTGAATTAACTAATTAAACTAAATTAATTTATTCCAGCAACTATGTAAAAGCATAAATTAAAATAAATCTAAGTTCAAGCTCAATGAGCTAGAATCAACTCGAATAAAGCTCCATTGAGCTGGAACAAACTAGACCAGCTTGTGAAAGTTTGTGAATGACGCCTGGTGAGCAGAACCAAAGACATTTTCGAGACGTGGTCGTATCATCCCCCTTTCTTCGAAACGACTTGCCCTCAAGCCGAGCCTCTTGTCCCTCATAAAAGGTTTGTCCTTATACAGCCCTTTACGGTAGCATGGAATGAATAGGCTCACAAAATCCTGGAAAAAAATTATCACTTGACAATGAGAGACGCTATCAATGTCATAAGAAAAAGATCGAACAAAATGATGAGTTAGGAATATTAAAACCCATTTCAACCGTTTACTACACATGCTTGAGCAAATGAACAACGGCCGAGTTCAAAGTAGTCGACAAACCTTACCTTTTCAAATGGAGTCTCCTTGTTCGGCAATAATGAATGTTTAGAAGTTAGTTCAAAAACCATAAGGAAATTAATCAAATAAGCACTTACTCCACATATTTCTCGATCCAATTAATTCAATCGTACAAAATTCTTACAACTGAACTCGAATCTTTTCCAAATTTCTTGGTTTAAGAAAAGTAAGCTTTCACAGCAATTCAACGACCACACATTTTCAACATTATCAGGTAAATAAAAAAACCATTAGATTCATGCTCTTGTTCGATTGAAACTTGTAGTGGATGTTTGCCTATTGATTCACCAACAAATTTATCAACAAGAATAGTCTTACCCAAAAATTCCAAAAGAAATGTAGACACCATCAACTTAATCCTTTCATCACAAACAAATGAATGGAAATCTCGCACAATAGACCCTTGCAATGGAAATGGAACGATTGGTTCTTCCAAAATCGCATTATCAGCATCAATCAAAGCAAATAAATCACTTTTAAATAAAGTTGAACAGTTAAACACATCACGATTTAAATACTTTGCAAAAACCAATTCTTCACCAAGATGTTTATTTCCAACCGAATAGGACAGAGAGATTTTAAAGTTCTCATGAGTCATACCTTACTTACCTCGAAGAATGGAAAAACAAGGATCATTTTTACCTTCGTCAATCACCATAAATCTTCTCTCCTTGGACTTGTAATGCAATCGAAGCTCCTTGGTGGAATTAACCTGAAATGATGGAAAAATATAAAGACAACGAGCTCGTTGGTTAGTGAAAACACCTTTCTTTTTCTCACTCATTTGCCTTTCACTTTCTTTGTCCTTGCTCTGGTTTTTCTCACAATCTCGATTATTTTCTCTCAATCTCTCTTCTTTCTTTTATTTTGAATCATTGTTCCTTTCTTTTTCACTCTCTTTCAATTCTTTTTTCATTTCTTTCAAACTCTCCATGGATTGTTTTATTCTTTGTTGATCTTTCCACACTTGTTGTGGAGGCAATGGGGCTAAAGTGATGTTTTTGCCTTTGTGCTTGAACGAATATTGGTTAAAGAACCCATCATTTTGACTCACCAATCAAACTGCCACGACCTCCCAAGCAGTAAGTGGCCTGCATGCATGGGTACAATGTCACACAAAATCTCATCTTGGTAATTTCCAATTGAAAATGGAATCAACGCTTGCTTGGTCACCTTAAGTTCGACTCCTTCGTTGAGCCATTGCAACTTGTAAGGACTCGGATGCTTGAGAGTTGGTAAAGACAACTTCTCGATCATAAGTGTGCTTGCCACATTTGTGCAACTCTCGCCATCAATTACAACGCTGAACACTTTTCCTAATACATAACAATGAGTATGAAATAGATTTTCTTGTTGAGGCTCACTTACCGAGTTTTGCAAATTGAGGCTTCGTTTGACAACGAGCATCTCGCCCTCAACAGCAAACTCTACTTCTTCTTTATTTTTAGATGGATGTTCAACTTCATCTTCGTTTTTGTCCACTTCATCCTCCGATTCAATTTCACCATTGGGAAGCATGATCATTGTGTTACAATTTGGGCATTCGCTTGCTATGTGCCCTCTTCCTTGGCACTTAAAACACTTAATATCATGAGATCGATTTTGAACATTTTCAATGGCCTTACCTTGACTAGATTCAGCCAAAGGCTTGGTAGACTTCACAGGCACCACGGGTTCTTTCACTTGATTTTCGAAGGAACTCTTGCTTGAACCTTGGTTCCACTTGGGTCCACTCGAAGTTGAATAGCCATGAACAGCACCTTTCTTTTTGAGTTGCTTCTCGACTTTGATCGCCATATGTACCATGTCGACGATTTCCACATAGTGTTGCAACTCTACGATGTTGGCTATTTCGCGGTTAAGTTTGACCAAGAATCGAGCCATGGTTGCCTCTCGATCTTCCTCCACATCCGCTCAAATCATGGCAACTTACATTTCCTTGAAGTAATCCTCCACGCTTCTTGTCCCTTGTGTTAGATTTTGGAGTTTTTGGTACAACTCCCGGTGGTAGTACGAAGGGATGAATCGTCGTCGCATTACAGCCTTCATCTCAGACCATGTTTGGATAGGACGCTCACCATTTCGTCTTCGGCTAGTCGTAAGTTGGTCCCACCAAATCATCGCGTAGTCGGAGAACTCAATAGCGACCAACTTAAATTTCTTGGCCTTAGAATAATTATGCCATTCAAATATGAGCTCGATCTTTTTCTCCCACTCGAGATAAGCTTCGGGATCCGATCGGCCTTGGAATGAAGGGATTGAAAACTTAATGTTTTTAAGGTCATCATCGAACCTCTCTCGGGCTTGTTGGCCTCGGCTGCGTGGAGCTCTCCTTCGGACACTCACAATTGACCCTTGATCACTTTCGTGATCACTTGGTTCGGAAGGTTCGTCGTCTTGTTCAGGTTGCTGTCATCAGTTTCTTAGAGGGCTTAGGGGAGTTCTTCTTCGTTGGGCTCGTCCTTCCACAAAATCAAGTCTTTCTTGAATCGACTCCAACTTTTTGACAAACAATTGTTCCACCTCGCGTAGTAAAGCTTGCAAATTTAAGTCCGGCACATTCCGAACAGGTTGCCTTTCCGCCATGTTTCTTGCAGGGCTTCTAGACATATGAAATTATAACCTCACAGTAAAACCTCACAATTCACTCGAAAAGAAAATAATTCGGCACTCCACTCGTGTTTACACTCTTTAATGGCTTTTTCTTCTCTCTATTGCTCTACAACACTCATGCCTTTTTCCACTCAAACTCCTCTCGTGATTTCGTAGAAAGACTTGTTTAGGCTTAATCGAAGTCTAGGGGTCGGCTTTAAAAGGGTTTCAAGGGAATTAATGTTATGGTGAAAGGTTGGCTAAAAGGAAATATATGGGTCTTCAGAATGTGGCGTAAAGGTAGAGGAATGATAACAATGAGAAATGTTGAATCGGAAACTTAAATGCTAAATACAAACTTCTTTTTTTTATAGACTTCATTTTTTTTCTTTTTTTTATACTTCAAATACAATTTGGATTAATACAAAAGAGCTTTGAAATTCACGAAATTTTTTTTTAATTTTTTTTCAATTTTTTTTACAAACCTATTTCGGAGGTGCTAAGAGCGTCCTTACTCCTTGATTTTAGCTAGCTCTGATACCAAATGATGCGATCCCAGCTCCATCGAATGATCTGAATCGTTTATGTGTGCGATCGTTAAACAAGAAGTAGCGTTCGTTAAAATATCTTGATTTGAAAAGTTGAATGAATATGGAAAAAGATAACAATATTGGGTTCAAATGGTAAGTTCTGAATGTTTAAGGCTTGGTGATCGAAGGAAGTAAGAAATAAAAATGGTTCAGGATGGAATGGAGTGAATTGGCTTAAGGTCAAACTGAACCAACACTATATTGAATGTTGACCCGAGGTTTATAAGACACTTAAGATGAAATTTGTGAAGGAATTGGGACCTTGACCCGTTACCTAGGGAGGTAAGAACCAAAGGTATAGTTTTTGGGTGAACGCTACACTCGACTCGAGTGATAAGTTTAGAAACAGACTAGTTTGACGCCACTGACAACAGATAAGCCAAGCTAAGTCCTTGAACGAAATTTGAGAGAAGAAATCTCACCAAATAACTCAATATCAATTAAAAGTATCAAAAGTCTCTAATACAACTTATGAGCTTCATATTTATAGCTCAAACACATTGCCAGCCGAATAGACAACTAAGTACATAAATAGTCAAATGTATTCAGCATTAATGAGCTGAAACTTCATTGAAACTTCTAGGTAGCATCCTTGTGCATGTAGAATATGAATGGTCAGCTTCTAGATGCTTTGGATTCAGCTAATAATACCAAAAAATGTTAAATAAGTTGAATGGAGTTTGCAAGGTTCAGCTAATGTGCGTATGGAGCTGAATGGGGGCATGCATGTATTTTGGGAGCTGAATGGGGATGCTAGATTCGGCCAATGTATTTAGATGCAATAAAGAGCTATTTTGATAAGCTGAATAAACTTGGAATTTTAATGTCTAGCTTGGGAAATCTTGAAGGCAGCTAACTCTTGGTCGAATAGTCACTTAGAAGAACTCAATCATCAGCAATCTTATTAAATCATCATTCATGCATGAGAGCCGTCCATTGTATGTACCTGGAACAAATTAAAAACAACAAATTAAATGAGTTTAAAACATATTAAAATTCGGCAGCAGCTGAACTCATTCAATTTAGATCATAAATTCAACTAAAGTTAAGACAAATTAAATGAAAGTAACAATCTGTACACATTTATAATATGTACTAACTAACACGCATTAAACATAAAATGTGACACTTTTAACACAATTAATTAAGATGTCCAGATTTTGACAAATTAAATACTCAACATTTATTTAAGCTGAATTAATTAATTAAACTAACTTAATTAATTTATTCCAGCAACTATGTAAAAGCATAGATTAAAATAAATCTAAGTTCAAGCTCAATGAGTTAGAATCAGCTCGAATAAAGCTCCATTGAGCTGGAACAAACTAGACCAGCTTGTGAAAGTTTACGAATGACGCCTGGTGAGCTGAACCAAAGACGTTTCCGGGGCGTGGTCGTATCATTAATGACCGAATGATAATGACAAAATTAATTAAGCAATCCAATCAGACATATTAAGCAATCCAATCAGACATATAATTTAGCTGTAGAAAATTAAAACAAAGTTAATTAAACTGAAACAATTAAAAATGTTTGAAACTTATTCAGCAGCTAGATTAGCTAGCTAAAAGGAAAATCAATTCGATGTAAGGTGCAAAGCATCTCGACAAGTAATCCCAAGCTTGATCGGTGGAAGCCGAATTTGTCCCTCCATGGCCTAATTTTCTCCTTTGAATGCTTGGATTGATCTTGATTAGGTTGAACAGTTTGTAGCTTCATTGGATCTCAATTGAAGTCAGCTAAGTCCCTGGGCGGGTTTGTATCATAAACTACCCCCGAAGTTGAAAGACCTAGGGAATTTCACTATCCCATGTTCAAATTGAAATAATTATATTCGTAAGGCATTATCTGATTTAGGAACGATTATAAATCTTAGCCTATGTTTATTTTTAGGAAGCTAGAGACTGGAAAAACAAGACCTACTATTGTTTTGTTTCAACTGGTTGACCAATCCTATGCGCATCTAGAAGGTAAAATTGAGAATGTGTTGGTAATAGTAGATAAATTTATCTTTATTGCGGATTTCATTATTTTTAAATTTGAAGCTGACCAAGATGTGCCAATTATTCTTGGAAGACCTGTTCTTGCTACTGGAGAGACTTTAATTGATGTACAAAAAGGCGAGTTGACCATAAGGGTAAATGATCAGCAGGTTACCTTCAATGTGTTTAATGCTTTGAAATGTGTTGATGTTAATGATGAATGTCACACCATTGGGTTGATAAAAATAGCAGTGGAGGAATTCACCAGATATTGCTACAACAATTCCGCAGTGACGAAAACTCACTTGAGTAAAGTGGTATAGTAAGTTTTGAAGAATTCGGTGAATTTATGGAAGCCAACCAGATAGTAGATAGAGTATGGAAGAGGTTTGAACCCTTGGATCTATCAAATTAACCTTTCAATCATCCTAAACCTTCTATAGAGGAACCTCCTCCACTAGAGTTAAAACCTTTGCCGCAACATTTGAAGTTTGCATATTTTGGTGAAAACAGTACTTTACCGGTAGTAATTTCTGCGAAGCTAACACCCGAGCAAGAGGTAAGATTCTTAGAGGTTCTTTGGTGATTTAGGAAGGCATTGGGATGGACCCTGACTGATATAAAGGGAATTAGCCCTGCATACTGCATGCATAAGATTTTGTTGGAAGATTACCCTAGAAATTCCATTGAACAATAGAGAATACTGAATTCGATCATGAAAGAAGTTTTCAAGAAAGAGATTATTAAGTGGCTTGAGCTGACATCATTTACTCGATTTCAAACAGCTCATAGGTGAGTCCTGTGCAATGTGTACCCAAGAAAGGAGGTGTCACAGTGGTAAGTAATGACAACAATGAACTCATACCAACTCTGATGCGATCCCGGTCGCATCATGTTACGACACAACTCGATGCTACCGAGATTGGCCCAAACTCGAGGGGCCCAAGTGCAAAATGAAGTTTTTAATTTCAGTTTGTCAATTTGGCAGCTGGAAAATAAGGACTTTGATTCATTAATTTTTAGTTATTTTAGTTTGTGTTTTTTAATTATGTCATAGTTTGCACATCATTAATATGTGTTCTGCATTTAATAAAGTCATGCATTATGTAACTTTCATGTTAGTTAAGTTTGCATCATTAAATTAAGTCAAGTTAGTTTAATTATGTAACTTTCATGTTAGTTAAATTTGCATTTCAAAACCATGCATTTAAGATCTTAGTTTAATAAATGAGTTGCTGGACATTTATTCAACTCATCTTAGTTTTAATTAATAAGTGTTTTTGTTGAACTTTATTTAATAAGTGTTGTTCTTAATTAATCTAGTTCCTAGGATTATTTATTGATGCATGAGTTAAGTTCATTTAATTATGCTTCTTTAATTAAACTAGTTGCTGGAATAATTATTGCATATATGTTTTAGTTCATTTATTTAAGTGAGTTTATGTTTGTTATGATTAATAAGTGTTTTCATTTGTTTAATAAACTCATTTTAATGTGTTTATTGCAGGTGACTTTTTAGCTTATAGTGGTTACAATCAAGGCTGTTACACATTTAATTAAGTGGTTGTTCAAGTTCTTTTGAGTTACAATTAAAGGGGCTGTTATAAAGGGAGCTTAAAATCATTAAAGGAGTTTTTAAAGAGCATTTTATGCCCTTTAAAATTTAGCAGCAACTCTTCCACTTCCAGCCGTTTTTGGAGCTTTCAAGAGAAATTAATCAAGCCTTTGAATGTCATTAAGGAGCTGGTTAAGAGATGGTGTCTATTCAACTAGCCAAGGACAACTCAAGAGTCATTTTCTAAGCCATTAAAGACATTCAAATCAGCTGAATTAAAGTGATTTTATGGAAGGAGTTATTTGGTTCAAAGAATAAGAAAAGACATCAGTTTTTATGGCACATTAAGTGGATGTTTTTGACCATTCGATTACCTTGTTTTAGCATTATAAATAGATGTAATCAGCCATAGAGAAAAAGAACTTTTGGATGAATATAGATGAAATATTTGAATTGTGAGCTATCCAATTCTCTTTGTTCTTACGGAATTGATTTGACTTATCAAGCTTAGCTTGTGGCGTCTATCCATTTCTTGTTTTCGAACTTATCACTTTCATAGTGTGGCGTTCATCATATACCAAGGTTCCTATCATTCTTGATAGTGGGTCGAGGTCTTTTCTTTGTTGTTTTCCTATACTATCATTCACCTAAGAGCTACTTTGAGTCTCGGGTCAACAACCTCTATTGTTGGTTCATTCTCTGCCCTTAGCCAAATTTTTCCATTTGTTGTTAAACCCATTTCCCTTTTAAACGTTTGTTTGTAGCCTTTCTTCTATTTTGAAACAAACTTAGCCTTACTCAAATTCACGATCGAGCAAACACTAACGACTCAAATCAATCACAAAACGAGTTCGTATCAAATTGGTATCAGAGCTAGCGAATTTGGAGTAAGAATCGAAGTTGTCGGCATTACGGTATAGTAGTTTCTCGAAAAAAAAACTTGAAAAAAAATTCAAAAAAAAATTCCAAAAAAAAAATTTGGTTTCTATTCAAACTCAAAAGATTGGATATCAAGTTGTGAAAAAAAATTTTGAAAAAAAAATTGTGAAAAAAAATTGTGAAAAAAAGAGAGCTAGTTTTGAAATTTAGTTTTTGTTTGTTGCCCAAATTTTAGTCATTATTACCTTCTACTATTTCGCCACACCCAACCTTTTCATTTCTTTGTTTCAAGCCTACCTTCCTTTGTCCTACAATAATCTTACCAAGCCCAAACATCAAGTTTGTAAGCCGACCCACAACAATTGCTTTTTAAGTTTAAATAATTCCTAAGAACTTAGAGAGGAGGAGTGAGTGGAAAGAGGCAAGAGAGTAGTGAGTTTATTCAAGAGAAAAAAAAGCCAAGTGTGTGAGATTTCATTGTGAGTGGATAGTGAGATTCTTTGTTGTGAGTTCTTAGAAAAAAATGTCATGAAGTTTGGAAAAAAATTCAGACAAGGGAGTTGGATTCCGTCCTGTAAGAATTGTTGGAGGAAGTGTGCCAGATTTTACACTCCAAGCCTTTACGCATGAAATGGAGCATCTATTTGATCGAAAACTCAAACCCATCAAGAAACGATTGGATCGTGTCGAAGAGCGGAGTCATCGAGCAAGAACCCAGCGGGAGCAAATTTATCCAAATGAAAGGACGGAAATGAGATCATCAAGGAGACGAACATTCGACGAATATGTGAAAAGAGACCTTTATCCAGATTCCTATTCTTCAAGGAATTTAGGCCGAAATAAATCCAGCTATGAGTTTGAAGCCTATCAAGGTAACGAACGAGAAAGTACAAGTCATTCTTCGTATGCATCAAAGTATTCATCTACGGAAAAATCCTTACGAAGAAGTGAATGTGCTTTGTATAAGAACTCATCCATGGAGGTTTATTCACGAAGAGTTGATCGTGACTCTTATGAAGATTCTTCCACTTCTTTCCAACGAAAAGTCTATTGTTCTAATTCTTTTGTATTATCTCCATTTTGTAATAAAGTTGAGAGAAGAAAAAGAGTGACGAAAGAAAAAGAAACCGAAAAAGAAACAAAAATTGAAAAAGAGAAAAAGATTGGAGAAAGAAAAGAAAGAGTGCGAGAAACAAGTGTTGTTGAAAATGAAAGAGAATTGATGAGTGAAAGTGAGTTTTCAACAAACAAAGAGATTGTGGAAAAAGAAAGAGAATTTGAAAAAGAAACGAGTGGAAAAGATGAAAGTCAACAAGAAAAAGCGAGGAATGTTTTTACTAACCAATCTGCAAGTTGTCCTCATATTGTTTCTTCTTTCCAGGTTTCTAAAGATTCAAATGACAAGTTTCAACTTCATTACCTTCCTGATGAGAGACGATTCCATTTGATCGAAAAAGGTAAGGTTCAAGAGCTTAAAGGTAAGCAAGGTAAGAAGTTTTTAATCAATGAATCATGGCAATCAGGTATGAAAGTTGTTGATAAAATTTTCGATAACTTAGTTTTAAAAAGATCTCTTTATTTTGATTTGGTTAATTGTTACTCGCTATTTGTGGTTGATAAATTCGTTTTAAGTGGAGGCATGAAGAGTTGTTCACTCAATAAGTTTTGTGTTGAAAAATCTTTTGATGTTGTTCGATTAAATCCACAAATACAAAATCTGATCATGTTTGATAAAGAGCTTTCATGTGAAACGCTCAATCTGTTTGATCATGATGGTAATGAAAATTTTTTAACTCTTAGTGTGAGATCTTCGTATATTTGCATGAGATTTGAGAGATTTGATTGTTTGAATTTATTTTTGCCTACATCTTCTTTATCTGGCATGTGTGATGTCTTGGTGAAAGTGAAGTTTTTGTTACGTTACGGAACGACCGATCAAAACCATGTTTTTAAACCCGGAGCCTGTATTCCTAAGTTGACGTCAAGCGAAGGTGAGTATCAAAATTGTATTTTGAATCAATGTGTTGACCCCTTCTATTTGCTTCAAGTTTTATCTTTATTTAGTTCGAAAACCAAACATGTGAATTTCATTGGCTTGCCAAGTCAAAATCAAATTTTTGATTCTGGAGGTTGTCGTATATTGTTGCTTAATGGATTCGAACAATGTGTTGCATGATTTTAACTTTAATGTGCTTCAAGTTCTTCATAAGTTACTAGCCACAAATTTTTCTGGTCAAACTGAAATGGTGAACAAAAACTTTGTCTTTGATCCCGGTGAATGCTGTTCCATATCATTGTTCAAGGGATTTGGACCATGGAATTCTAATTTTTGAAACTATAATCTTCAAATATCTTGTGAATCAGGTTTGTTTCCATTGAAGAAAAAGGTAATACTAATTTCTGTTTTTGATCTCGGCATTGATTCATATGTTGTTCTTTTGAGTTTATTTGCTCAAGTTGTGACTAAAATCTTGGAAAGTTCTTTTGTGTTTAACCTTCATTGTGTCACTAATTTGTTTTATTGTTTTGTAGGTGGCGTTGTTAGGTGGTACCCTCCTAAAGACGGAGGGCATGCAAATAACCTACTTTCTTGTCAAGCCATATATGATTCACACGTTCTTGAAAGTGACTTTGTCAGGTTTATGACCAACGAGGTTTGTGACCTTGAGAGGTTTGTCGCGAGCAAATGGCCCGATTTGAGGACAAATCGTTTTCAAGAGGGAGGGTATGATGCGATCCCGGTCGCATCATGTTACGACATAACTCAATGCTACCGAGATTGGCCCAAACTCGAGGGGCCCAAGTGCAAAATGAAGTTTTTAATTTCAGTTTGTCAATTTGGCAGCTGGAAAATAAGGACTTTGATTCATTAATTTTTAGTTATTTTAGTTTGTGTTTTTTAATTATGTCATAGTTTGCACATCATTAATATGTGTTCTGCATTTAATAAAGTCATGCATTATGTAACTTTCATGTTAGTTAAGTTTGCATCATTAAATTAAGTCAAGTTAGTTTAATTATGTAACTTTCATGTTAGTTAAATTTGCATTTCAAAACCATGCATTTAAGCATCTTAGTTTAATAAATGAGTTGCTGGACATTTATTCAACTCATCTTAGTTTTAATTAATAAGTGTTTTTGTTGAACTTTATTTAATAAGTGTTGTTCTTAATTAATCTAGTTCCTAGGATTATTTATTGATGCATGAGTTAAGTTCATTTAATTATGCTTCTTTAATTAAACTAGTTGCTGGAATAATTATTGCATATATGTTTTAGTTCATTTATTTAAGTAAGTTTAATGTTTGTTATGATTAATAAGTGTTTTCATTTGTTTAATAAACTCATTTTAATGTGTTTATTGCAGGTGACTTTTTAGCTTATAGTGGTTACAATCAAGGCTGTTACACATTTAATTAAGTGGTTGTTCAAGTTCTTTTGAGTTACAATTAAAGGGGCTGTTATAAAGGGAGCTTAAAATCATTAAAGGAGTTTTTAAAGAGCATTTTATGCCCTTTAAAATTCAGCAGCAACTCTTCCACTTCCAGCCGTTTTTGGAGCTTTCAAGAGAAATTAATCAAGCCTTTGAATGTCATTAAGGAGCTGGTTAAGAGATGGTGTCTATTCAACTAGCCAAGGACAACTCAAGAGTCATTTTCTAAGCCATTAAAGACATTCAAATCAGCTGAATTAAAGTGATTTTATGGAAGGAGTTATTTGGTTCAAAGAATAAGAAAAGACATCAGTTTTTATGGCACATTAAGTGGATGTTTTTGACCATTCGGTTACCTTGTTTTAGCATTATAAATAGATGTAATCAGCCATAGAGAAAAAGAACTTTTGGATGAATATAGATGAAATATTTGAATTGTGAGCTATCCAATTCTCTTTGTTCTTACGGAATTGATTTGACTTATCAAGCTTAGCTTGTGGCGTCTATCCATTTCTTGTTTTCGAACTTATCACTTTCATAGTGTGGCGTTCATCATATACCAAGGTTCCTATTATTCTTGGTAGTGGGCCGAGGTCTTTTCTTTGTTGTTTTCCTATACTGTCATTCACCTAAGAGCTACTTTGAGTCTCGGGTCAACAACCTCTATTGTTGGTTCATTCTCTGCCCTTAGCCAAATTTTTCCATTCGTTGTTAAACCCATTTCCCTTTTAAACGTTTGTTTGTAGCCTTTCTTCTATTTTGAAAAAAACTTAGCCTTACTCAAATTCACGATCGAGCAAACACTAACGACTCAAATCAATCACAAAATGAGTTCGTATCAAACTCACACTGTCATGGGATAGAGAGTATGTATGGATTACCGCTAGCTTAACAAGGCAACTAGGAAGGATCATTTTCCCCTACCATTCACTGATCAGATGTTGGATTGATTAGCTGGGAAAGTTTTCTACTATTTTTTGGATGGTTATTTGGGATATAATCAGATTGTCATAACCCCCAATAAGCAAGAGAATACAACTTTCACATGTCCATATGGTACCTTTCCGTTCAGACGGATGCCGTTAGGGTTATGTAATGCCCCGACAACTTTTCAATGTTGTATGATAGCCATATTCTCTAACATGGTGGTAAATTTTCTTGAAGTCTTCATGGACGATTTTTCTGTGTTCAGGAAAGATTTTGAAGATTGTTTGAAAATTTTGGAATTGGTTCTATGCCGCTATGATGAAACAAATCTTGTTTTAAATTGGGAGAAATGCCACTTTATGGTTCGTGAAGGAATTGTCTTGGGGCATAAGATATCACAGAAAGGAGTTGAAGTAGATAGAGCAAAAATTAAAGTGATAAAAAAATTATCACATCCCACCAATGCCAAGGGTATTAGAAGTTTTTTAGGTCATGTAGGTTTTTATAGAAGATTCATTAAGGATTTTTCGAAGATATCTAAACCCTTGTGTACACAAGAGCAAAATAGGCCTTTCAATTTCGATGAGCATTGTTTGGTAGCATTTGAAGAGTTAAAGAAAACACTTATAACAACACCAATTGTAGTAGCTCTGAAATGGACAAGCCTTTTGAACTCATGTGTGACACTAGTAATTATGTTGTGGGAGCCAAGTTGGAGAAAAGGAAAGACAAAATACTGCAGGCAATATACTATGCTAGCAGAACTTTATTGGAGGCATAACTTAACTACACCACCACAGAAAATGAGTTATTAGTTGTGGTGATTGTGTTCGATAAATTTCGTTCTTTTCTTGTTGGTATAAGGTCATAGTCTACACAAATCACTCTACTATTAAGTATCTAATGAGCAAGAAAGATGCTAAGTCGAGGTTGATTAGGTGGATATTATTGCTGTAGGAGTTTGACTTGAAAATTAGAGATTGAAAAGGGACTGAGAATCAAGTGGCTGATCACTTATCGAGGTTAGAATCTAGAAGTAAAAGTGATTATGATACACTTATTAAAGAAGAATTTCCAGACAAGCAGCTGTTAGTTGCCACGACATTACCTTAGTATATTGACATAATGAACTATTTAGTAAGTGGTGTGTTTCCACCCGATCTCAACAGTTAGAGAAGACAAAAATTTCTTCATGATGTCAAACACTATTATTGGGATGAACCTTTCTTGTTTAAACATTATGCTAATCAAATAATTAGGTAATGTGTTCCCGATGACGAAATACATAGCATTCTACAGCAGTGTCATTCAGCTCCATATGAAGGACATTTTGGAGGGATGAACACTGCTACCAAAGTATTTTAGTCAGGATTTTATTGGCCAAGGCTATTCAAGGATGCTCATGAATTCTACCAGTCATGCGATCGTTGTCAAGGACTAGGAAATCTATCTATGAGACACAAAATGCCATTGCAAAGTATACTAGAGATTGAGTTGTTTGATGTATGGGGAATAGACTTTATAGGTCCATTTCCACCGTCAGTGGGCAAGGTGTACATACTATTAGCAGTGGACTATGTATCTAAGTGGGTCGAGGCTGTTGCGCTTCCTACTAATGATGCGAGGCCAGTAATGAAGTTTTTGTGCAAGAACATTTTCACAAGATTTGGTACACCTAGAGCTATTATTAGTGATGAAGGGTCTCATTTTGATTGTAAATTGGTAGCTAATGCTTTGCAGCGATATTGGGTGAAACATAAGATTACCATAGCATACCACCCCCAAAACAAACAGACAAGCTGAAATTTCGAACAGAGAAATTAATTTTTTTAGAAAAAGTGGTGAATCATACTCATAAGGATTAGTCTACTAGATTGGATTCAGCTTTGTGGGTGTATCGTATCGCATACAAAACTCCGTTAGGGATGTCACCTTTTAAGCTTGTCTATGGCAAGCCATGTGATAACTCTTGAAAAGAGTTATATTTCATGCCTTTAGACCTAGCTAATTGCTTGTACTTAAGTACATTTTGTTGCATTTTAGGACATTTTAGTTAGCATTTTTAATATTACATTAGGACTTGGGATGTGTTGGAATTAGGTGCTTTTAATCGCTTGTGGTGGAGTTTTTTTGTATGTTGGTATGGTGGGAACAGGTTTTAGAATGATGAAATAAATGAGTGAAGTTTTGTCAGGGCAAAAGTACAGACAGTTTGCCAGCACGGATGCCATGGCAATACCGAGAAAACCAAGTCAACATTTTTCGCGCAACAGTCCTAATTAAAATTCAAGCTTGTACCAGATAAATCCCCCTAAAAGAGAAGAAGATAATCACAAGCTGTTATCTGACCTTGCCTAATCTATTTATAAAAGCCGAAGAAAAGGGACCTCACAAATGGTGGAAAAAAAGTTGGAAAGATCCTTAGGCGTGAATAAGGGTTCAACTGCGCAAAGGAAAGGAAGCCGATAGCAGTTCTTCTTAGCCATCACAGGATGTTGTGCTGCTGAAGTGTGGACTGGGCAAGCGAAAGCTATTTCCCGAAGTTTTTACGTTGTTTCCATTAGTGTTCCTTCGAAAGATTGAATTGACGTAACACAATGTTGGATAATATTTTGATTTGGAATTTTATTTCTTAACCCATGAGCTAAATCTCATAGGGTTGAGACTACTTTCCATAAAAACCTTAACTGTTTTTATGGATGCAGTATATCTCTAATTTACTTTACTATTTCATTTGATTGTTCTTATTTCTTAATTAAAATGCAAACAATCTCTAGACATAAAAGACTGTTCGCATAGTTATAAACTGATTCTAATTCTGAAAGGGTTGGATTGGTTGGATTAAAATTAAATAAAATGAGAAAGTATTCGATAGACACTTGTAGTCAATTCTAGACATAGAGTCACAATCATATAGAATGAACCCATGCAAGATATTTAAAAAGCCTATATACACGGACAAGGTAACTTAAGGTTTTGCTCTCACGAGAGGCAGGCCATTTTAGAACTCTTCTGTGCAGTAAAGTAGATACGGTTTTGCCAAGGCATTATTGACAGTAAGGGTCTATTCTAGGTATACCATAGCATTTTATTCATCAGTCTTGCCATAACATTAACCATATTACAATAACTTGACCAATTTTATACTTCAATCCTATCCTCGTGGGAACAATACTCACTTATCACTTTATTACTTGATTCAACGTGTATACTTGCACAAAACACATATCATTTCACATGCGACACCATGTCACCTTCCTGTTGAACTTGAGCACAAGACATTTTGGGCTATTAAGAAGATGAACATGGATTGGGTCGCTGCTGGCCATAAAAAGTTGTTAGAATTGAATGAAATGGAGGAGTTTCGAGCATAAGCATATGAGAATGCTAAGTTGTACAAGGAAAAGACTAAGCGTTGGCACGATAAAAGAATCATGTCGCGACAATTTAAACTAGGACAACAGGTGCTATTATTTAACTCTAGGCTTAAGTTGTTTCTTGGTGAATTAAAGTCTTGTTGGTTAGGTCCTTTTGAAGTAGCCCAAGTGTATCCTCATGGAGTTGTTATTATCAAATATTTGAAAACGTGGGTCACATTTAAAGTTAATGGGCAACACTTAAAACACTACTGGGGTGCGCATGTGGATTGAGATAAGCACTCTATTGATTTTTGAGATGTCTAAGCTAAAATTCCTTTTATCTGTCTTTTCTTTAATTATTTTTCTTTTATTTTAAATACTTATTTAATATTGTTCCCATTTCTATTTTTATACCAGTTGCGATAGTAAATGAAGTTTGTCGTAGCGTTGCGACAAACGGGGAAATGGGAAACGTGAGGATGGCTGAGTAGATAAGTCTAAAGGGAGAGATATATTCTTTTGTTAGCTGGGCCAATTTTTGTTACTTGGCGAGCCCAGGGAAGAACAATTAAACTTTTTGTTTATGGATTAGGGCACTTCACATTTTACCCGTAAAGATCCTCTTAATTTTCTTCTTTCTTCCTCCACGTCACGCAACTTCCCTACACATTTCACTTTTGCTGAATTGTTATCACTATCTCGCTTATTTTTCTCTCATCAACTCCTCATGTCTCTTAAGTTCCCCTAAAGTTTTCATTTTTATTACTTTTCTTTTCTTTCAACCTCTCATATCTTTTCTTCCACTACATTATCCAAGATTTTTTTTCCAGTTTTCTTCAATGGCTCGCATCAAAACTGCTGAATCATTAAGGGTCGGTGCTACTTAACCAAAGACATTCTTTAATAGTGTCGCAACCATGAAATAAAATAGCAACATTATGAAGCGCCCTTTATGTTTTGAGCAAGGGTTCTTGTTTAAAGATGAACCATATATGGGATAGATGAATTTGTGTCCTCTATAGTAGAAAAACATGGGTGGAATATTTTTTGTTTGCACCCCGAGAACGTTTTAGGAAAAAGTGTTCAAGAATTTTATGCCCATGTCAACTCTCTAGACTCCCCTTTTATCTACGTAAGAGGTACTTCCGTTCTTTTTTATGAAGACCATATTAATTGCACAGTTTGGTCTTGCAGGAATACAGGATGAACATGCACCGTTTACTGAAAGTATTACCACTGAAAGTTTAGCTCAAATGTTGGAAGATTTATGTATCGAAGGAACATGATAGACTATTTCCAGTCAGGAGTGTTATATTGTTGAGAAGGCTTTGTTGAAGCCTATTGGGAAAATTTGGTATCATTTCCTGAGGAGTTGACTTATGCCGTCTACACACAATACAATTGTTTCAAAAGAAAGAATGCTTTTGCTGCACTCTATTATTATAAAAGGGAGAAGGATTAATGTCGGAAGGATCACTTTTCAATAAGTACATCGGTGTGCTGAGAAAAATACCGGTAGTTTAAACTTTCTCTCACTTATTACTGCTATATGTCGAACCGCCTAAGTCCCTTTCAATGCAGAGGAGGATATCACCCGTAACAAGGGTTAGCTGACCGAGACCATATTTGCCAAGATCCAAGGCACTGATGCTACTAGGGCAATTCAGCATAGCCATGCCACCACTTCTTCTACTGCGCATACTCCCACGACAACACCTCCTATTTCTCGTAGCTCCATTGAACATCAAATAGCGCACTCCTTGAAGCAGTAGAGGATGTCCCTTTTTGAAATCTAGGAGTTTCACTTAGCTGAGGAGATGACACAGGTCCAGCAGCAGCAAGTTGAATATTGGACTTATGTGAGGAGTAGGAGTTTGGCTCTAAGGAAATCCCTACAAAAGAATTTTACAAAGCCAATGCCAAAATTTCCTATCTTTCCAGCCACCCTGCTCCCATTTGCTGATGCTGCCAAGAAGCCTACTCAAGTTGCTGTTAAAGCACCTACTCAACCTGCTATCGAGACACCTACTCAAACTACTACGAAAGAGCCTGAGAAGACGACATCCCTAAATGTTGGTAAGAGGAAGAAAGAGAAAAGGAGGATACTGCCACCATTGCCACCACCAAAGGGAAAACCCTATTCCACCTTCGCCACTAGCTCCCATATCTGCATAAACCGTAACATTGATCGTCTGATCGATGAACTCACATAAATTGACAAAGAAGGGGAAGAAATGACTTCTAACAATAGGAAGTGGTGGTACAAGGTCAGTGCTTGAAAATCCACTCGTCGGGCAGAATGAAATATCTACATGCTAGTCCAAGCCAACTAAGTTTTTTTTTCTTTTTTTCTTTCTTGCATGCATCTTGCATTTTATTTTCTTTTTCCATGGATTGGACCATCGAACACTAGTTCGCTAGACCTACCGACATACACCATCTTGCCAGACTTCCTGGCATACACCGTCTTGTCAGACCTACTAGGTGAATACTAGCTTGCCAAGCCTTCTGGCGAACTTTAACTCGCCAAACCTACTGGCGAACTCTAGCTTGCCAAACCTACTGGTGGTCATAATTCGCCAAACTCAAATTTTTAGGCCCTATTTTGGGATGTTACAATACTCAAATTTGAATTTGGGAAAAATTTCAAATGGGAAGATGAGAAGAGAGGGAAAAAAAAGAATGAGGGGTTTTATAATTGAATTTAAAAATTGATTTTTAAAACTTGGGGAAATTGCTTTTGGGTAACTTTCAAGTTTGACCATTAATCAAATCAATCCCTTTTTCAATTAAAACACATTTTCTCAATTATTTTCAAATCAGATATCATTTCTAAAATTTATTTTAAGATAATTAATATCCAGGCACTTAATCTTAATTTTCGAACCTAATTAATTTTTTAAGCCACTTATATTATTATATTATTTTATTATTACGAACCTAATATTGAAATCCGATTCAGATTCTTAGTTCACTAACCCAAGCCTACTAGACCAAAATTTGAGATGTGACAGAAATCTCCTTTGTGTTATGTTGTGTACATATAACCCTATTATCTTCTCAACTTATCACATTTTGTTTACCTTTTTTTTATATAATTCCTATTAGTACTTACGAGAGGATAAGTGTTTAAGAATATTGAGACCTAATCTTTGGTTATGTTACAATACCAATAATGTCAAATGAGGTATATTTTAAAATTTTTTTAATATGTTATTTTACATCTTTGGAGGGAAAATGAAATGAAATTTCATAAAATACGCCGCTATTCTTTCCGTTTAAGTTAGCAAAACCCTTGTCTCAAAAAAATTTAATACTAATAAGTCTTAATATTCAATGTTTTCTTTTGTTGTTATTTGAATTTTAAAAAGTAAACAAGAAAAATAAAATACTAAAAATAAACGTAATTGCCTCGTCTTGCCATTGTCCAACACCAACACCAACAGCAAAGCAAAGAAGGCCACCACCGCCAGCATCGCCACCACGTCCGCCATTGTCACGACTTCGGTGGGGGAAAAACGATTCACCCTCACCTTTTTCTTCCCCTACACAGAATTTCAGATTTTGTATTTTAAATTCTCAACGAAGAAAATTCTCTGAAAGATCAGCCTTCTCCCCCTTTCCCCGATCATTTGACCCCTTTTCCCGACAGCCAAACAGCTGAGGAAAAACCACTATCAATTTTACTCTTGTCTTTTTCACCTCTGAATCAGGGTTTCTGCTTTTTCTTCCACTGTGATTCCCAAAGAGGGTTTCAACAGTGAGAGCACTACCGGTAAGGGATTGGTGAAGGGCTTCGGAATTCGCTCAGGTGAGAGGGAATCAAGATTCTCAATGGAAGATTTTAGAAGATTCTAGGGTTTTGTATTAGATTTCAAGACTTTCTACTTTGTAATTTCGTTTCGATTTCCCAAACTAGAGAGCGAAATTAGGTTTTAGGATGGTATATTGGTAACGATGGTGAGACTTCTAGGACTAAGTCGAGGAGAATCGGATGAGTCACCTCGTGAAATCACCACCTCCAGGACTCCTTTAACAAGCGAGTCAGGTGAAAACGGGTGGCTCATCAGATTCTTTGACTCGGCGTTTTTCTGTGAGTGGATCGCCGTCAGCTATCTTTACAAGCATGATCATGCCGGGGTACGAGATTATCTGTGTAACAGGATGTACACGCTACCATTATCTGGAATCGAAAGCTATCTGTTCCAGATTTGTTACATGATGGTGCATAAGCCAAGCCCTTCATTGGATAAGTTCGTTATTGATATGTGCTCAAAATCACTAAAAATGGCAATGAAGGTGCATTGGTTTTTGTTGGCTGAGTTAGAGGATTCAGATGATAATGAAGGGCTTAGTAGGATTCAAGAGAAGTGTCAAATTGCTGCTACTTTGATGGGTGAGTGGCCTCCCCTTGTGCGGCCACCCAATGCAGGGTCAAGTCCGGGGAGTAAAAATCAAGTATTGAATCGGTTCCTATCCTCGAAACAGCTGCTTTTGTCATTGACTTCTTCACCTTCTACACAAAGATCATTGTCCTCCCCATCTTCAGGGAACCATTTGCAGGAAGATGGTGGCAATCAGTTGTCTCCAGAGGAGAATAAGATTTTTAAAAAGTTTATTCCAGGTCCTAAAGTCAGAGATGCCTTGTTGTTTAGGAAGTCAGCTGAGAAAGATGAAGAGGAGAACGAAAAGGATGGGTTTTTCAAGAGGATTTTAAGGGACAGCAGAGGGGGAGAGGATGAGGATTTGACATCAAACTCAGATGGGTTCTTTAAGAGGCTTTTAAAGGATAGTAAAGGAGAGGAGGAAGAAATGACTTCTAGTTCGGAAGGATTTTTTAAGAAATTGTTTCGAGACAGTAAGAGTGATTCTGATGATAAAATGGTTTCTAAGCCTGCAGAAGATGATGAGAAAGAGGGGTTCTTTAAGAAGTTATTTAAAGATAAATTTGAGGATAAGAAAGATGTTAATGATAGAATTGATGATGTACATATGGTGAACTCTGCAGAAAAAGCTTCAAAATCAGGTGAAGATGATGAAAAAGAGGGTTTTTTTCGGAAACTTTTTAAGGATAAATCTGAGGACAAGAAAGACGGGAATGATAAGAATGATGATGGTGAGGAAGAAGATTCTTCAGATTTCTCACTGTTCCGAAGACTGTTCCGAGTGCATCCTGAAGAGAATAAAACTAGTACAGGCAATGAAGGCAGCAACAGTGACAGTTTGTTTGAGAGCAGTCCAGGGACTGAGAACTTCTTCCGCAAGCTTTTTAGGGATCAGGATCGTTCAATTGAAGATTCAGAGCTGTTCAATGCAAAGAAGCACAAAGAGGTTTGTTCGCTTCTATATTTGATGCTTTGAGGTCTGTTCAATTTTAATCTTTTGCTTCCTTTTCCAACTTATGCACCCGTGATATATTGAAAGTGTTTGAAGTGAAATACGATAACTTTCACTCTTGCATTCTTACCATTTTTATAAATTTACTGAGTTAGACATTGTAAAAGATAAATATCAGATTATTTGTTTCATTATTGTGGCCACAATTGGAAAAATAGAGCTTTGTAATTCGCACTCTAGTTGCCAATCTCTGCTCTAAATTGTAAAGGAATTAGTTCTCATAATCATTATGAATCTTACCATAGTCTTCTTAGCTTTTCAGAAAACTTTTGACTTATAATTCCTACTATTACAAGTCTTCATTCAACCTATCTAATGTTTTTAGGGGCCTTTAGATCTTTCAAGTGGATGAATTTGGAGGTTTTTTAGGCTAATAATCACTTCAGAGCATGCATACTTCAGAAACCCCTTTATTGCATTTAGATATTTATCTGTAAATGGCATGATCTTTTCTTGCTTTGTTGTTTGATATGACACCAAGAGTTGGAATTATCCAAAATTAGGTTTTTCACGGAGCTCTTTAAATGGTTCTTCCTTGTTGTTTAACTTACATGCCGTTCCAATGGTATGGAATCTACTAATGTCTTCCAATAAGTTATAAAACCTTATCTGAGGGAATAATGGTTGAACACCATTGTCTTTGAGATTGGGATCTGAGTTCACATATGTTAACTACTGCTGTGTGTGTAACTTTTCTCCATAATTTTACAATAATGTTTGTTAAATCTGTTCTTGCACTGAAGTACTCCTCTTAGTATTGATACTTTAGAAATGTTCTCCATTTGAAGCTATTTTTGTCATCTTTAAAACTAGTACGTCCTTTACTTGGTGTGTGATGAATGGAAGGATAACCTTTTTGACATCATTATTTTGACATAAAAAGACATTTAAATGAATAAAAGCTTCCACTACAACAGTACTAGACTACTTGATTGATCCAGGGAGCAATCTTATTCTTCCTTCCTTTCATTCTATCTAATTTTGGCTTTTGCCATTTGCCTGTCGTCCGATGCCAATCACCTGGAGTGAGAAGCTTTATTGACCATAGGGGTGTGGTTCATAAATAACTACCTTGCTTTCTTTAATTAAGATTTAGGCATTTGGCTTGTTGAATGCAGTTCTGAATATATTCTGTAATAACCGTGGAGATTGTATGTGAATTTGTGAACATACTCCTCTCTCATTAGACTGATTTTGATATTAAGGATTTTGATTCTTCTTCATTTTCTTTTGTTTCCTATCATGTGTCTCCATATGCTCTAGTTGCTTTTTAGAATCTGTGGTTTTAAAATCTGGATGTTCTTTTCGTTGATCAACACCTTGTAGTATGTAATGATTAGAAAAGCTCACCTAAACCTCTTAGGAACAAAAGGGAACTTCAGATGGATCAGTTTGTTTTGCTTCTTGTCTTTTAAATAGTTGAACCCTTGAAACTGTGGGGTTTGACTCTGATTACTTTGGCTTGGCTGCACCAACTTATAGCGCTACTTGGAACTTGGAGGTAGATTATGCTCGAATTAGAGATTTAGAGTACAGTAATTGCTAAGCTGGATAACATTGAAGAAGAGCATAATAGCTAAAGAATAATCCTAACATGTCGGGAAAGAGAATAAATTAAGCTTTTCTATGTATTTGGAGGGTCATACCCTCCTACCCACACCGAAATGTGCATTGGACTCAGGTGTCGGAGGTACTTCTATGAAATGGAGAGTTGGAGTAACATATGATGGAGAAGTATAATTAAATTATGGAAAATAGCATAAAGGATAAAGAAAAATTTTCTTGATATTGAGGAAGTTTCCTTCATTTATTTTTGGAAAAGGATTTGAAGCAAGGGTATTAGTGGTTTCCTGTGATTTTACTGTTCTTTATTTTTTCATCACTAGTGTTGTTTACTGGTTTTGCTCCTACAAATCTATGTTAATTTTCTGTGCCCTCAAATTTGCAGAAGCATCCTGGTTCACCTAAGCAACAGAATGATAGATCGAATTCCAAACCCCCACTTCCAAATAGTTCTGTATCTCAATTCCGAAAAGGGGCTTATCATGATTCATTGTATTTTGTACAGTCATTATGTGACACATCATATGGCTTGGTGGATGTTTTTCCAATTGAAGATCGTAAAACTGCTCTTTGTGAGGTGGTTTGCTCATTTCAAAGTTTAATCAATGCTTCAATTAACTTTTATGGAATATTTGATTGGATTTTATCTAACATGTTAATTGTTCTTGTCATTTTTGTCTCTCAGTCACTTGCAGAGATTAATTTACATCTAGCTGAGGCCCAAAACAATGGAGGTACTTATTTATTTATGATGAATTTGATCAAAGCAATGGCATTGAGAGCCATCATTTATTATATTTAATAAGTTTACCTATGATTTCTAATGTGGTCTGAACTGTGAATTGGTTACTAGGATTTACCACTATATTTTTACTAGTGTCAATTGGATTATGACTTCGTAAAACCTTCTGCGGTGTACTCTTTTTTTATATATTTTAGAGAAAATATTTGGTACACTGCCAGTAGAGTTTTTAAACTCCACAAGCAGGGTTAGGGGGTTGACAAGTGTCCTATAAGGGTGTAGTAAAATATTAAAAAAATAAATATTTAAATAAAAGACACATGGCAATTTTTTAAAACTGCTTGTGGAATAAAAAAAAGTACAGTGCCAGTGTACCAAATACTAACCCATTTTTTTTATAGTTATATTCGTCTGTGGATGAACTTTTATTGGCTTCTGTTGACAATGCTTCTGCTGCATGGTCTTGTATGTTAAATAGGTAATCTATGTAACAATTTTGAGATGTTAGAATCTTCTTTTAGTTGGAGTGCTAGACATTTTTGCTTAGGTTGAAATTTAGTTCAGGTTCTTGCCTTCACATTTTTTTAACTGTTTGTTTACAATCTGCTGTCAAGTGAATGCATCGATTAATTGATGTGTGAAGTATTTCATTCAGGTAGAAGCAATTTAATTTAGTGTTCTGAAATATAGTCTCAAGTCTCTTTTACTCCCTTGCACCGTTCTTTCTTTTGAGTTAAAATGAGAAAAAAGGGTAAATGACTGCAAAAATCTGCATTCTGCTGATATTGGCTGTGAACATGTAAAATCCAAAATTAGGGGTGCAACTTGTGTCAGTACCTGATGTTGGTTGGGTTGGGTTGTCCCTTTTATACTTCGGTCTATCTTGGTTCCTAGGCTTTGTGGGTTGAATTTCAGTTCAACCTGCAGGTGACACAATCTGATCGTGCTTATGTTTTCTGCTTATGTCAATTAAGAAATAATGTTAAATGTACTTTACTAGCATTTTAAATTTTTTTATTTCATTTTTGTCCTCTTATAGTTATAACTCAACTTTATGGCGGAAAATAACTATGATCAATCTTGTGATGATAATTTTTGTAGACAAGTTTCTTAGAAGAAATTTTTGTTATAATTTTGCAATATTTTAATACAGTGAAAAGTGTTTCAATACTTGGATTCAATCAAATGCATAATGTATAAGTAGCTAATATAAATTTGGAAATAGAAATAGAAGACTTTATTTGGTTTTTTTGGTTAGTTTAAGGAAAAAATAAAGCAAAACAAAAAAAAAGAAAAAAAAAAGAAAGAAAGAAAGAAAAGAAAAGAAAAGAAAAAGGACACCAAAAATGTACCCAGCCAAGTCATGTTAACTTGGGTTGGGTCCTGAGGAAGGCTGGTACACTAATCCATCCTGTGTCTGAACAAGGTGTTTTGATCCTCAACCTACCAGCGCCCAATTTGCACCCCTATTTAAATAGCAAGGTCAAGTGAATTATGTGATTGACTGACTGATCAGTAATTTGGTGACACAGTTGCGAAGTCTTGTTTGTTAATGAAGTTTACCATGTAATAATAATTTTTCTTTTCTGGGATAGTATGCTATTCAAACTTTTAAGGCTTTATTTATGGATATGATAATTTTTTCGCATTAGTAATTGGCAATTAGCATGCACTTCCATTGTTACTTTTGATTTCTTGAGTGAATTTGACCGTTGCATGTAATATATTGCTCCATACCCTTATTTGAGTATCGCTGGGAATACTTTTAGGAGTTTGCTTTCCAATGGGAAAAGGGATGTATCGTGTGGTTCATATTCCTGAAGATGAAGCTGTTCTTTTGAATTCTAGGGAAAAAGCACCTTACCTGATCTGCGTTGAAGTTTTGAAATGTGAATTGCAGAGGTAAGTTTTGAGTTTGTCCATATGACCTAGATCAGTCTCAGTTTTTCAATTTATTCCAGAAACCATGTACGTATCTCAAAGGAACAAAGTGTGGTTTCTAAATCCTTTTCCTGTATCTTATCTTATCAGTACAAAGGATACATCTAATGCTCAGAAACTTTCTAGAGGAGGAATCCCTCTAGCAAATGGTGATGCGTTACTCCAAAAGCCGCCTCCATGGGCTTATCCTTTATGGACTGCTCAAGAGGCGTACCGAAATAGTAGTGATAGGATGTCAAGTTCCACTGTGCAAGCCATTGACCAAGCAATGACACATAAGTCTGATGCGAAAGTGAAATTTGTCAATGTGAGTTTCTCTGTAGAAAAGCTATCAATCAGCCAGTTGGGGAGTATTGATGCACCTGATCCACAGTGTAGCATGCATCGTTGCAATTTGAGTGCTGTTTCAGTTCAAGGTGGACAAGATTTAACTCAAAAACTAAAAGATGCGCGTGCTAGTGATATGGAGTGGGTAAGGGTGGTACTGACAGCGGATCCTCGGCTCCGAATGGAAGACATTGAGGGACAAGGACGACCCCGTCGAAAGGAGCACCGGCGTGTTCCAAGTACAGTTGCCATAGAAGAAGTAAAGGTGGGCATGTGATTGTAAACATTTGAAGTAGATGGCATCATTACTCAGAATTATAAAGTTTAACGAGGAAGAATGTTTTTTCCCCAGTGTTGGCTTCTATTAATTTGAAATGAGTTTACTTTGTAAATTTATTTAACTTGAGTCCCAGTTTTAGATGCTACTACTGAAACATAAAATTGTTCTGCAGGCAGCTGCTGCAAAGGGAGAAGCTCCTCCTGGACTCCCTTTGAAAGGGGCTGGTCAGGATTCATCAGATGCGCAACCAAGGGTAATATAAGTGAAACTGAAACTCTCTCTCTCTCTCTCTCTCAAACTTTGTAAATTCCTGATAGGCCAATGGGGGTGTGCCTAAAGTTGGCGATGCATTATCTGGTGAACTTTGGGAGGTGAAGAAGGAGAGAATACGGAAAGCTTCAATATATGGAAAGTTACCTGGTTGGGACCTACGTTCTGTAAGTTCTACTTGTATAGCAATTGCTCTTTCTGGTTCTTTACTTCCCTTGGCATTGTGATTGTATGCGCCTAATTTGCTGCACAATGGTTTTCTTTCTGCATAAATGCCTTTAGCAATTTTATTTGTATTATGCCCCTCCTGCAAAGCTAACCAATAATATATATACATGTAATCATGTCATCACTTATCATAATGCTAGTGTAAGGCACAGGCACACGAAAATTATGGTAAGTGATGATATGAGTACATATATATGTTAGTGGTTAGTCTTGCAAGAGGGGCTTAATGCAAATAAATTCGCTAAAAGGGTTTAACCGCAAAATGAGAACCATTTTTGGTTACTCTGATGAAATATTGGCAAGTATGTTGGTATATCAACATGTAATCTTTCCAGTAACCTCCGTTATTAGTGTCAGCAAGTCATAGCTAACAGCTGTTTTGATGACATTTTCTTTTGACATATATATATTGCGGGTTGTTTATAGACTTTTTCTCCTTCCTAGTCCTCAGATATTCCGGATTGTACCATTATAGGGTATAATTTCCTTCAGCATTTGTTGTTGTATATCCTGTAAAGCAATGTTGGTTCTTCAATTTACTTGATGAGTTGGGTCCCTTCTCAAGGTTAAAGATTGCTTTTGTGGAGCTCACCCTTTTTCTAAAAAAAAAATATTAAAGGATTTACTGAAGTGATACTTCTGTAATAATGGTCTCTTTCCCAAAATAATTTCTCTTTAGATGTTTGAAAAGTTTGTTCCTGATCAGAAGCCAAAGTCCAATAATTTTCTTCCATCCAAACCCTGTACTGTAACATTCATTTATTGTTTACAAAAGGAACCAAATAATTACTATAATCATTTCAAAGAGGAAAAATTTTATAGAGACTAGGGAGTAGTTGCTGTGAAATCTTCTTGGTTCTCTCTTTCTGCATTTAGCTAATGATTTACTCCATACAGTAACAGCTTGTAGTGGTAAACTCTTTTTATCTGTTTCATCATGGAATTGATTGACTCAGTTTTGACTGATTGCAACCATAAAAGGAGAGTGTAACTGGTTTCTAGCTTGATATGTTCTAGGGCTTGTAGGTTTCAAATTTAACATAGTTGAAGGTCCTTAACTACTTGTGGATGGTTCTATATATTTCTTATCTCATGTTTTTTTTTTTCAAAAAAAAAAAAAATCTGTTAGTTTTTCATGGAAACAAACTTCTGGGAAAGGAAAATATTTGTATTTTCCAGAAAAAATAGATTTCTTTTGGTTGGTAAAATCACTAACATTTTTTTTTTCTATTGTTTGCCTTTAGCAGAAAATATTCAATCCACTATCTATTGTAACCATCACAAACCAAAAACATGACTAACGGTGAACCTCTAACCGGCAAAATTTCCTCTACACCTGCAAATCTTAATCAAATAACAAAAACTTTTCTTTTTTGGACAAAAAAAAAATCAAATAAAAGAGAACTGAAAAAAAGATTATGCCTTTGAAAATTGACATATAGTGCTTAGATGGGTCTGGATTTGTTAAGTTTGTGGAAGACAGAAAAATTTGAGGTGCTGCCTTGTAAAAGGAAATCCCAATGGGAAAGTGGAAAGAAATAGAGATTTCTGAAACGAAGAGGAGATTGAAGGAAGAGGGAGAGGTTCTTCTTGGTCCTATATTTTCTGATTGTATGGGTAATGGGTTGGCTTGAGCAGCTGTCAAAGGTAAAGAGTAAGCTGGCTTTGTTATGGGAGAAAGGTGAAATGTCTTGTGTTATTATTATATTTTTTTGTGGGGGTGGGGTGTCGAATGTGACTATTTCCAAAGGTGTGGCTCTGTTTTTGACAGGAAGCAATTTCCAGTTTGACCATGTCTTCTTGTGACAACCAAACACAACAGAATATTGAAGACAATTTCTGGAAGGCATTTTTCCTAAATGAGCAGACCTTAATTCCATTTGTTTTCATTTCATTGCTTCCTTTAAACTGCATCATGTCACCAGTATAGCCCTTGAAATGGATAATATCAACGGTTATTGCTATTCAGTTCCATTGATGCAGCTGGTAGAGATGTTTGTTCGATAGGATGAAATAGTTTATTGGTCCTACAAAAGATTCTAGACCTGAAGCTTTTAATCTGATAGAGTAGTAGTCAATGTAATATGTGGGGTGAGTCAATTTACAAGTAATTGGTATTGGGTTAGTGGCTAAATGTTCGACTAATTCTTGCATTTATTGCTTTGAATATGGAAATTTTTGTCATTTGATTGCTTAAGGTAGTTGATATTATCATTTTGGTGTAAGGCTGAGTTTTTTGGTGAATGTTTTGAGTTCTCTACTAAACTTTTTGTTTCTTATTTTTATCATGTAGGTTATTGTAAAGAGTGGGGATGATTGTAGGCAAGAGCACCTTGCTGTGCAGCTTATCTCTCATTTTTATGGTATGTTCCTTTATTACAATATTTTGTGCTTTTCTCCCAATTTTCTTAGCTCATTTGCTTCATGTCAGTACAATCTAGTTGCTGTGTAACCTTCAATGTTGGAGTCACATTTTGTTTCTACATCATATTTTATTAGAAATGATATGTGCAAATATACAGGCAGTGAATTGCTTCCCCCTCCCCCCCTTCTAGAAAGGGAGACATAATTTTTGCTTGGACAAAGATGATTAAGAATGCATGATGTTGAATAAACTGTAAAAATTACATTCATAGGTGTGTAACATATATGTATTTCTAGCATTAGTGCTAAAGATGTCATAACTGATTTGTTTTTTGTTCCATTATCATGTTTGAATTGCGTGTTTATGGTTTTAAATGCCAGATATATTTCAAGAAGCTGGTCTTCCGCTGTGGTTGCGCCCTTATGAAGTTTTAGTTACATCTTCTTACACAGCTCTTATTGAAACAATTCCAGATACGGTAATGTGAACTATTTCTCTTCAACTGACTGGATTGCATCTATAATGGAAACTTTGGCTGTTTAAATGATAATACCTCTGCTGTTTTTTGCAGGCCTCACTTCATTCTATCAAAAGCAGATATCCCAATTTATCTAGCTTACGCGAATTCTTTGCTGCTAAGTATCAGGAAAATTCTCCAAGTTTTAAACTGGCACAGGTAATCTAGTTGCAGAGAGGCAGGTCTCTCGTGCTATTTTGTTTGTTAGGCAAGTGCATTCTTATGTCTCAAATAATTGTCACATTTTACTAAATTTTGTGGCTTTATATTTAAGTTTTTTAGATGTGTGGTTGGACCATTAAAAGGAGTCAGAATTTGCATCACTTTATCTTTTTTCCCCAGAAAAAGAGAGTTGTTTTTTTGTATAGCTGTGGATACTATGATTGTAATGCTCTACTAATTTAAAGGGATGTTGTTAAATAAGAGAAAAACAGGAAAGTTGCTTTCCTCTTCTTTTTTCATGGTTAGACAGCAATTTTAGTTTGTTAGTGTCATCATGGACAAATTTCCCACTCTTTTTTAAGCTGCAGTGTGATTTACATTTAATGCTATTTTATAGTTATTTTCTGAGTTACCTTAAGGTTACTTTCGTTTTGAACCTGTCATCCTATGGTAAGCAGTTTTCTGTAGTTACTGAGAAATCTTGCTAGACAATGGCAGTTACCTAGTAGTACATGTTTACTGCCCGATGTGTTGGGTTCAGGTTTATGGAAATTCTCTCGATATTTGCAAGTAGGTGGATGCGCTCTTGTTGGTGTCTTTTTTAGTCATAAAATTTATGATTGTGAGACACTTGGTTAACTTCGCGGCTAAAATCCAAGCATTATGTGACTACGGAATGTAGGAGCAAGATACTTTAGTTGCAGTGTTCTGTTGGATGGTAATCAATTGCTCCTCTTTAAGATGCTGTAATGTGTGTGTTTGTTTTAGGAAAGATGAACATCTTAGTGGTTTGCTGAGAGTTATATATATGAAGGGTATTCTGTTAATATGCTTTGTTATCTTGCATTCACATCTCTTTATGTTTAGCTAAATTTAATGAAATACTAGGTTTCATTCTTTTGTTTTCAGTGTTTTTTTGGATGGACTAGAACACATTTCTACTATGCTATTTTTGGTTGTGTTCTCTATCATTTCTGACGTGTTCTGCATTTGTGTTTCCTTGATGATTTAATCAGTCGAATTGTGATGTTATTTTGTCTACAGGAGATGCTTAGATTTTCATTTGTTATGTTTCTATTGCTTACTTTAAAGTTATTTTATTGCAGAGAAATTTTGTTGAAAGTATGGCTGGGTATTCCCTTGTGTGCTATCTTCTGCAGGTACGTATGGTTCTTGTTCACTCTATTTTGTCACTCAAATGCACAAACAGAATGAGGATCGTGGAATAGAAAATTTTAAGAGGTTAAGCAATAACTTAGGTGGATTGTATGGAAGATGTCACTGTCTAAATGCCTTTGTATACTATTTAAAAGTCAACTGAAACATATTAGAATAGAAAGTTCATGCTGGTAGCTTTCAGCTGCTATTTCCATGTTATTCTTGCATAGTGGATTTGCTGTTTGATGTAATTTAACATTAAGCTTTTTTTTCTCATTTATCTATATGCTTTGTTTTTCTCTCATTCTGTTTCACATGATGCTGATTGACTAATGACATTACAGTTCCACTTTGTCAGCTCATCCACTACACTAATTACCAACATCTTAGTATGCGCTCTGCGTGCATTGATCTGCCTTTCTAAAACGATTCTCAATTTGGATGCAGATGTTTAGAGATGCTCTGCATTTGTGTATAATAATTCTGTTAAATGCACTTCTTTTGCTATTTTGCTTCTTTGTTAAATGCACTTCTTAAGGTATTTCTTTGTCTCACTGTTGTTCTGTTTTGCTTAATACATTCATGGAAATGCTACCAGAAAATTATTCTACTTCTACTTTGCAAGCTAATTTGTCTATGATGATTGCTGAGATCTTGAGAGGTGCTATGCATGCATTGGTTTTGTTCTTCCTAAAACTATTGTTATTTGATGAATGCTTAATAAACTGTTTTTTTTTTAATTCAATAAAAGAAACTGTATTGGTTGTTTTGTATTGAAAGCTTAATAAGCATTTGGTTCTTGGTGATTGTAAATTTGATGAGCTATGTTATATATATGTGTAATTTGCTGAATTATCTAAGCGTAGGTGAAAGATAGGCATAATGGAAATCTGCTACTGGATGAAGAAGGTCACTTGATCCATATAGATTTTGGGTTCATGCTCTCCAATTCACCTGGTGGTGTAAATTTTGAGAGTGCACCATTCAAATTAACCCGTGAGCTTCTTGAGGTAAATATGCTGAACATGATATTCCACTTTATACTCAAGTTTTGTTGTTTTAACATTATTGTATCAGTTACTTCGGATTTGCTCTTAATGCATAAGTGTGGATGTGCTAGGTCATGGATTCTGATGCTGAGGGAGTGCCAAGTGAATTTTTTGACTACTTTAAGGTATTGAACCCCTTTCTTTCTCTGTTTAAGGCCTGTGTGGTTTCTTCACTCTTTTACATAGGTTTCTGACCGGCCTCATGCATTCTGACAGTTTCTATACTTGAGTATATTGCAAATTAGCAGAACTTATTGGGAGTTGCTTGCTTATTGAAGAAGATAAATATTATGAAAACTTGAAGTGAATGATAAAGACATAATTGATACATGCATAATGTTTCTTGTTTTTTTGTAAATCTGAAACCAAGTTGGCCTATACGAACTGAAACTCCATCTTGTAATTAGTAAAGATTCTTCTTGTTCTAAATCGATGCTGATATCTTTATCCCTCTAATTCAGGTATTGTGCATCCAAGGCTTCCTGACCTGCCGTAAGCATGCAGAGCGCATAATTCTTCTTGTTGAAATGTTGCAGGTAACATGCTATAGTTTATTGCTTGTCATACTAGTTCTGTACAGAATTATACACGATGAGACCTGATTCTGGTAGTTCTCATACTGCCTTTGAAAGTTCTCCAAAATGGCCCCTGGTTAATTTGCTTATTGTTACCAATGTTCGTGTAACAACTAATTAAGAATCATGATAAGTAGAGAATGGAGTTGGGACAGCCTGCATGTCTCCGAGGCTGTCTGTCACTTACCATTCACTGAACCTGGTGTATCTGTCTGACTAACAACATATATACTTAGGAAAAAAGTTAAGCTGTCTAGAATGATATATTATTAATATGCAAGGCTGGAGAAAGAACATATATGCTCAATATATTGTTATTGTTTGTGTTAGGATTCTGGTTACCCATGCTTCAAAGGCGGCCCTCGAGCAATACAAAATTTAAGAAAACGATTCCACTTAAGTTTGACAGAAGAGGTTTGTGGTCTTAAGCTTTTGATCCATTTTTAATACTGCACTGCATTTAATCTTTATGGTGGTCTGATAGTATCTGTTGGTTTCTTGCAGCAATGTGTGTCATTGGTGCTTTCCCTGATCAGCAGCAGTTTAGATGCATGGCGAACACGGCAGTATGATTATTATCAGAGGGTTTTGAATGGAATATTGTGAATTCAGATTTGATGTGTTGCCCCCATTGTCGCATGTTTGGTAAAATCAGGCTAGTGAAGATTTTCATAGGAAAAAGATACTCGTGTCTTATAGGGACGGTCGCCATGCAATGATTTCCAAGGTTTTCTACAAGATATATTTTTTTTTTCAGAGGGGAAAGGATGGTTCCTAGTTCCTACCAGTTTGTGGTCTGTCTTATATTTGTTTGAGGAATTTGTAACTGTATCGGCGTATATAAACGAAGGAGGCAAACTCTTCCTTAGCAGAGCTCTCTTCTGTTGTTCATCTCGTGTCCACCAGTCTGGCTCTTGGTGATTAAATTACTAGGAGGTCCTACTCGAATGCTGTCTGTGTACGCATCCTCAGAACATTGCATACTGTACAGAGTGATTTGAACATGGACCAAAACATCAATGTAAGAGATAGCTCTGAAAATTAGGTCATTACAGGTCGAAACAGCAGTTTGGCAGGGATAATATGATTTTGTACATGCGACTTTACCATTTAAAGATGATAGATACATTTTGAGAATAAAATGATGGATGGCAATGCATGCATGCATGGTAAGTAAAAGCTTGTGGCTTAATTAGAGTTGGATTCATGTCTTTACCGGGTGTAATTTCTCCCCTTATATAGTTTTATCAGTAAGAAAAGGATGCTTTGATTGTATCATATGATGTCATTATTATTCATCACATTTTCTTCAGTGTGAGGTTTGTTCACTATAGCAGAGTTGTTTGCTTTGGATACATTTTATTTTTGTTCTTGTATTCTTCCATTAGATTTCTAATTTTGGATATTAAAGTTCGATATTTCTTTCAACATATAAAATATGGTTGAAATTTTACTGCTTTCCACTAATAAAACCAACATTATATATTCAGTGTTTTATTATTATTATCTTAGATATAAGTTTTTTAGTTTATTTTAGATTCTTTTGATTTATCTTTTTTTTTTTGAAATTTGATTTATCATTCAAATCATTTAGGTGTAATTTTTTAATTTAAAGATAAAATTAAATTAAGTTTTAATAAATAATAAATAAAGTATACAATATTAAGTGGGAGTCTTGTGGTATTTAAATATAAATTACTCATATCTAAAAATATTGATACATATATTTCTATGCCAACAATAACAATTCCCAAATATTATGGGCAATCGGGTTTTGCGACATTGCACGGTTATTCGTTGATGGTGTCACAAACATGCACCACGTTGTTTTATCAAGGTGGCTTATTGTTGCATCCACCTTCTCGTAGAATGGAGGACACATGATGAGAGGTTACGATGACACCGCATTCTATCACGATAGGAGATGGAAACGAAGACAAAGATGAGGGTGGAGATGAAGATGAAGATGAGGGTTGAGATGAAGATGAAGACGATGATCACGACCAAGAGGACAACCCAAGTTGTACGTAGAAATCTTACCCGCAATCGTCAACCATCGCCTTGTGGCACACATTCAATTTGATGATTCCGACAATATATTATTCATTACTTTTTGTGATGTAAATATAATTGATAACAATAAAATAAGATCAATTTTTTATATTTGTGTTGCAACTCATAATTATCTTTGTTAAATTCCAATCTATATTGTACGAAAATTTTCATATATAATATTTGATATGAAACATTTAATGATAATTTTATAAATACTAAGGGGTAAGTTATCACATCCGGTTTAGCCTTATTCACCATTTCACATTGACAAACAAAATAGTGAATGGGGTAATTTTATTATCCATCACAAAATTTCTATGAAAAGTTCGAAAGTAAAAAAGTGTAATGTGACAAAACAATGTTTAGGTATAGAAAAGAATGAACAGATTTTATACAAAAAAAAAACATTGTAATCAATTTTTGTACAAGAAAAATATGTTACCGACGTGTTTTCCTCAATGCATCCATCAAATGTTGACATGTTGCCTTCGTATTCCCTAGGTTCCTACAATAGCCGCATAACCTCTATTGATTGTAGGGGTGAGCAAAACTCGATTCGACTCGAAAAAATCGAAAAAAATTTGAATTTCGAGTTAAACGAATCGAGTTATTCGAATCAACTCGAATTTTTTTTTCAAATTTCGAGTTCGAATCGAGTTGAGTTTTCGAATTCGAATAACTTGAATAATTCGAATAATTCGAATATCAAACTATAATATTTTACATTTTTACCCCAAACTCTCAAACCTTTTTACTTTTCACTTAAAACTTTTACTCCTTCCCACTTTCCCCCCCAAAACTTTTACCCCCTCTCCTCCCAACCCCCCAATCTACCCAAAATCCATTTCCCACCAAAATTTTACTCTCATTTACTTTTTCTCAAAATTTTACTCCCAAAACCCCTCAAAACCTTTTATTTTCCCCCAAAATTTTTACTCTCTCCCACTTTTTTCCCTAAAACTTTTATTCCCTTCCCATCCACCTCTCATCTACCCCAAACCCTCCCCCCTCTAATTTTTTTTAATATTTTCCCTCCAAAATTTTACTCCCCCTATTTACTTTCCCTCAAACTTTTATTCTCCAAAATTTTTTATTTTCCCTCTAAACTTTTACCTCTCACCCTTTACTCTCAAATAAAAAATCAAAATTATCTAAAAAAATCACTAAACATAAATAGTAATAATTTTATTTATATCTACTATTTATATTATTAAATTAAATTTCACATTTTATATTATTTATATTATTGAATGGTTTAGTCATATTGAATATTTATATTAAAATTGAATTATTAATTATGCCATAAAATATTCGTGTTAAAATTTTATGTTGGTATCAATTTCACATTTTATTTTTAAAATAACTTTTATTGAAAAATCATATTTTTACATTTAATATATTTTTTAATTCCAAAATACATAGTGACAAGAATCTGAAGATAATTGAAACAACTAAGCAAGCAAAGAAGCTAACCAGTATATAAAAAATTAATAAATAAATTATGAGGTGATGAAAGTTAATAAAAAATTTGATTAAGGTGGACAAATTTTATTACGATGGGTGACAGTGGTTACAAGGACCCAAAATTATTTTTTAGAATTTAACTCGAAAAAATATATTCGATTCGAATTCCATCTCACTCGATTCGATTCGAGAAAACTTCAAATAAAGTTAGGATGATAAAATGAGATTCGAAAATTCGATTAACTCAAAATTTTTTGATTCGATTCGATTCGATTGAATGCTCACCCCTAGTTGATTGTCCCTCTCCCGAACATCCATATTGGTGCGTATCCAAGTTGAAATTTGGTGCCAACTCAAATGGGGCATTGGACACTGGTGGCCATATACTTTCATCTAAGATAGGTGGGAATTCAAACCTCCATACATTGTGCATGCGTAGTCTATACACTTAATATAAGGCATGTACTGTATTTGTGCATTCCCACATGTAAATTGCATGTTTGTATGGGAATCAAAGTGCCTATAATCTCCCACAATGATGCCAGATATTTACATTTCAAGCTCGAAGTTTTCTCCCGGCTTGAACCCCAACTTTCCTCCTGATTCTAGTCCATAGCTTACGCAGTTGAATGGTATGTTTGGAAGCCATTTTCACGGGTTGGGCTCTTGCAAATACGATCCCAACGTCCCCATTTGCAAATTTGACCGTTGTAATAAAAATTACAAATTTCACTCATTGACTTATTTCAATTTAAAACAAATTAAATATTTAGAACAAAAAAAAAATTCATATGGTTATCCAAAAAAATATAGACGATACTCATAATGACACTCTTCAAAACAGAACAAATTTGCTTATGTCTAAGTATTAAATACTTCAAATGCTTAATAGAAAAAAAGAACGAGGAGAGAGGGAAGGTTTGCTTGAAAGCGCGTTTCATAAGATGCGTTTTCATCAAATAATAATAATGAAAGGGTCTTCTGTGCTTGAAAACACATTTCAACAGAATCAATTTTAGTAGATGTGTGCTTAAAAGGGTCTTTAGTATGCTTGGAAATGTGGTTGAAAACGTACCTGGGATTCCCTAAGAAGGGCACTTTGGCAAGCTTTGAGTGGTGGTTGATAGAAAGCGCGTTCAGTTGGGCGAGCTTTCATGCGGACATGTTAGGGAAAGCGCGCCCACTGGACGTGTTAGAAAAAAGATACCGATTTTAAAACGATTTCTTGCATAATAAAAAATTAAAATTTTAAAAACCAACCCGGTTTCTGATATTTATAACAACAAACCTTGATTGAATTTGTACTTGTGTTTTTAGATAAGTAGATCATTGATGTTTTTCAGCTTTCAACCAAACAATCTTCTTCGCTATTCTTGTACCACGAACTGTTTTGAGTGTGGGCTCAAACCAATTAAATCAAAACACAGAACTAGAAAAAGTTTTTCTTTTGGGGTGAAAATGAAAATTCTCTCTTCCATAATAGGAATCAGTAAAATTGTTGTTCCAAAAAATATATTTATAATTTGATAATAAAATCTCTTTATTTTTCAACAGAATAACAATATCTCAAAAGCTGTGTTAGTAGCTCTACCGGTGCATCTATTTATAGGACGAGAAGGTAGAACCCTTATAGACTTGTAAATATTTGTTTTAAATAGAAAACATCCTACTTAGAGTAGGAGAGGGGTGAATGACTCACCCTTGTATTTCAACTAGGGTTGTCACCCCCTTCATGTCATATTTAGGTTTTTGGGCTTCTCTCACATTGGGTCTGATTACGAGTACTTCCAGGGACTTTTTGACCCAGTACTCTGTAATGTGATCCAACCCGATTCAGTTTTTCTATTTCCCAAAATACACTTTAATTTTACATCTATTTCGTTCAGTATGTCACAACTCAACATGTTCACTGTGAAGGAATGATTTATTTTCATTTTCGGTCTTCAAAATAGTCCAAAAACATAAACTCATTTTTTCATTATTTTTTAAGTAATGTAGGATTGCAAATTTCCAATTTCATTTTTATTTCCCTTTTTGGAAACATACATTCATTTTCAAATGATTCCGTTTCTCCATTTCTGTAACATCCCAAAAATCGGGGGTTAGTAGAATCAAGTTTGTGAATCAAGAGAGAGTGGTCATGCCTTAATTATTGAGATTATGCCTTAATTATTGAGATTATCTATGCATTTTTAGGAAATAAATGAGGTATTGGTTTGTTGGTTAACTGTTAGTGAAACGTTCCTTGAAACCCAAGTTCAAATCCCTTCTCTTTCACAATTTTTATTATTTTGCAAATTCTTCTTTAAACCCTAGTATGTGGCATGCCTCGTTTTTAAAATAAATATTGCAAAATTATTTCAAGAATGAGGAAAAAAACTAATGGTTAAAAGAAATATGAGAAAGCAAGGAAATAATTAAATTTTGCAAAATCCATTGTTTTTTTAATATGTGCGCCATCCATACCCTTGAACCCTAAGTATAAATACAGCTTTTTATTGTATTTTTTAGAATCTAATTCAATTTTTCCCTACCCTAGCTGTTCACCCTCTTCCTCTCCTATTTTCTCTTTAATTTTCTTTCTTTCTCTCATTGTTGTCGTCGCCTGCACCTCCCATTTTACCATATCTTTCTTCCACTTTTTGCATCAAGATTGTGCACCATATCCTTTACTATATTGCTGCAATTTATCCTCAGATAAATCATCCCCCAATCTAAAATCTTGAACCCCGAGATCGATCCTGAACATTGCCAAGAAAGTGTCATTGCCGTTTCTCTCAACTAGCTTGGGTAAGATCTCTTTTCTCTTCAATTTCTTCATTAATGTTGTCAATTAAAAACCAAAATTTCTAGATCTGTAATTTTGGGGATTTTAAATGATTTCAAAGGTGTATTTTTTAGATTTTAATGAGATCTCAAACCATTTTAAAATTCAGCCCAATTTTGCCCACCATGGGTGGTGGTGCGTGTGCCTATGTGCAAGAAAGGGGCCTGTTTTGTTTCTTGGTTCTTTCTTATATTTTTCCAACCTTAATTTGTGTTCTTGAACCCTATTAATTAGATTTTAAACCCATTTCAATTAGGGAAAAACGTTCTTGATCGATTGGCCATTCGAAACCCACAAATCGTGAAACATAAATGCAATTAAGGGTAACTAGTTTGTTATCTCGACATAGTTGTTGGTAAAGGTTATAAATTGATTAAATTAAGGAATTTAATCATTAGTTAGCTACTAATTTTATAGTATATTATTGAATTAGGTGCTGACCCAAACGCCCCAAATCATCCATAAAGACGAAGAACGATTGTACGTATAGTTTGCATTGATACAGTGTAAGGAATCTAACTAGTTTAGATTCATAAAATAGTTATAATTTCAATGATTGGTTTGAACTCATAAGTGGGTGTTTGGGGGCTGGTTTAATGGTAAATTTATTGAATTTATACTGAATTTTGGTTTAGGTTTGTTTAAGGAATTATTAAGGAAAATTGGAAGATTCGCTAGTGTGTTACGAGGGAGCAAAAAATAAGGTGTGGGTCCTAAACTCATAAAATTGTTTGAAAATGTTAAATATCATGTTATATTTGATAAATTAGTGTGCTTCTTAGATTGAATTAATAGCCAAATTATTGATTTTGTGAGTGGTTGAACTAGGTATGTTTCGAGCCTTCAATGATTAACATGTTGGCAAAATTGCTAGTTTGATAGTATGAATGTTTGATTGAGTTTGTAATTGCATATTTGAGTTATGAGATATGAGAATGTTTGACTGAATGATATAATGTGCTGAGATATTAAGCTTATGTATGATTTAAATGCATGAGATATTTTTCATATTGTGTACTAAAAAGGGTGCTATTTATGCACAATGAAAATCCGTAAAGCATGTGAAATTGAATGGTATTGATTGATACCAACACAATGGTAATTTGAAAGATTGGAACACTGTTTCCATTTACTGAAAGTATGTGATTATTGAGGACATGTTGAGCATGTCAAATGAATGTGAAAAATATTGAGATATGAATATGTATGAGATTGTGTGACATATTGCATATGCATTGGGTTGAGATTTTGTGGTTGACGGAGGAGTTTCGTGGAGTATCGGCGGAATATTAAGTCCGCAATATTCGTAGTCAATGCACTGCACCTGGAGCACCGAGGGGAATGGCGATTATCGCATTTTTACTGGCAGAATTTTTTGCATATAGTTTTCAGTGGTTTTAACCACAACGGGCTTAAGCCCATAATATTTTTGAGTTCGGATGACGGGTTCTGGGGAATTCGTGGTGTGTAGCAGATGGTATGGGTAGGAACCTTTTTGCATTGCATCATGTGCATGACATATTTGAATGTTATTAAGTTATGCTACGTATTGTATCCTATTGTATTGAATGGTATCAAAATTAATGATTGTTACTCGAATGAATGATGACTCATGCTCAAACACCGTTTGACATCAATTTGATAATGGCTATGTACTGATATGAAATTCCTATGATGGTTCTATTTTCTTCTATTAAAGCTAATCTGTTTCACTGTATTCAACATTTATGTTTGTTTAAATAATTGTTCGACTCACACTGAGCTTTTCATAAGCTCACCCCAATAGTGTTTAACTTTCCAGGCAAACCTCGAAATTAGGACCGGACTCGACATTCAGAGAATCACCTTGAACCTCAAACTATTTTTAATAAGTATTAATCAGTTTCTGTTGGTTTTGGTTTGTAATTTTTAATGACTTCTGGTCTATGGCTTGGTAACTTTTATTTTGGGATTTTTGCATGCATGGATTACTCAAGCATAATAATTGGATAATGATGCGATCCCGGCCGCATCATGTTACGACACAACTCAACGACATCGAGATTGGCCGAGGGGCCCTAGTGCAAAATGAAGCTTTTAATTTTAGTTTGTTAATTTAGTTGTTGAAATAAGGACTTTAATTCATTTGTTTTTGTGTCTTTAATTATGTTTTAGTTTGTACATCATTAATATGCATCTTTAATTAATGTCCTACATTATTAATCTACATCTCTTAACTTTGACATGCATTATGTAACTCCCATTTTAGTTTAAGTCTGCATCATTAAATTAAGTCATGCATTAAGTAACTCTTTTGTTCATTTAGTTTGCATCTTAAACCTTGCATTTAAGCATCTTAGTTGTTTACTATGTTTGAGTTTGTTTATATAAGTATGTTATTTAATTGGCTGCTACATTTTAATGCATAAATTAAAGTGTGTTTATTTTCATTTTAAATAAGGTGATTTAAGTTGCATGTTCAATTAATTTGTATGCATGAGTATTATTAAATATATTGTTTTTATTAGTGTTTTAAGTTACTATTTAATCTTAAATATCTATTTTGTAGGTGACTCTTCATATGATTAAAGACTCTTCAAAGTGGAACAGTTTCAAAGCTTTTAAAAGAACATTAAGGAGGTTGTTTAATGAACCAAAAGAGACTCTTCAAGTATGAACGTTTTTAGAGTCTTAAGTCTTCATCACGGTGCCATTTAAGATGATGTTACACAAGCTTTTATCATGTGGTTACAAGGGAGCTTAAGGGACATCAATCAAAGACATTAAGGATGCTTAAAGTCTTCATTAAGGAGAATTGACATGCCTTTTCAACTACCTCAGGTTCCAATGAAGAGACATGACTCATTAGCTTCCTTACATGAGTTTAATATGAAATTAAAGCTTGTAATAAATTTATTTAATTGTTGAAGGTGAAAGGTCACAAATAGGCATTTGAACAGTCATAATAATGCCTATAAATAGTTTGTAAGAAGACATTGTTTAAGGGTAGATAACTTTTGAATTTTGATCAAATTTTATGAACTTTGTTTTCTTGAGTAAGTTTATCTCCTCTCCAAATTTTGTACAAGTCTCGTTGACTTATCTAGCGTGCTAGTGGCATCTCCCGACTTGTTTCCAAACTTATCACCGTAACCTGGTGTGGCGTTCAACAACCTTTTATTTTGCAAAACCACCTTAGACAATATAGGAATCGGGGTGACACTTTTTAGTGTTGAATCATTCCTGAAGTTTGAGTTCGATTATCCATCCCCACCATTTATCTTGAAACTTGTCTATCTTTATTTTAGCCTTAAACCGAGCATCAAACACACCACCTCCTTTGTTTCTATCCTAAGCCGAACCTACCAACACTATAACCACTCATCTAAACCCCTTGAAAGCTTCCGCAACCCTTAGCCTAAATCACCCGTTTTCGACAACTCTAACTACTCCTCGTCGACGATCGGGCAAACTTTGTGAAACAACTCGACTCTCCCGGGCCAGATCACATCAAATAGTGCATGATATCGCGCTTGAGTAAAATTTTATATTGTTCCCTAGTTTCTGTTTTATTGCAAAGGAACCGTTTTTGAAAAGCAAATTTATAAGGCAACTAAGTTTCCAAAATGACTTGAAAAATGGTTTTTTTGCTGCTTTAGTTTAACATCGAGATTTTTTTAAAGAAGAGCGACAAGAAAATGATTTTTCTAAAACAACACTATCAACAATAAAATGAATCCTAAGTATACACGACCTAATGAATGAATTACTTTCAAGCTAACTCAAAGTACAACTACGATTTTCTCTAAAATGAGTTTATTTAACATCTTCAAAAGCAATGTAAGTTATCTTAGCCATTTCGGTGGCTAATGTAGCCTTATCAATCTAGCCATATTGTCTAGGCTGGGTTTGGGAGGTTACAATTTCAAAGAAAAGCATAACTGATGCAACTGAGACCCAAGAGCTATCAAGAGCTAACGTAGACTCTCTCGAGCTGCCCAAAGGACCCATTACTCGAGCTAGGGCTAAGAAATTTAAGGATGCATTGACGGCTCTAGTTGATAAAATCTAGGGTGAAACCGTGTGATACGAACTCGTCTCGTGATGTTTTGAGTCGTATGTGTTGCCCAATCGTGAATTGAGTAAGGATGGATTCGTTTCGGTTTTAAAATGAAACAAAATAGAGATAATGGCTTCAAACAAAGGTAATAAACAAAATAAAGAGGAAACAATAACAAATTAATTGGCTAAGACCGAAAATGAACCAACAATAACGAATTGTTGACCCGAATCTCAAAATGGTCTTTAGATGTTTTTCGGATAAAGGAATCAGGAAAGGAACCTTGACCCACTATCAACTATGATAGGAACCAAAGGCATATTGAACGCCACACCAAAGGTGATAAGTTCAGCAACAAAGAAAAGATGGACGCCACAAGCTATGCTTGATAAGTCAAATCAATTCCGAAAGAACAAAGAGAATTGGATAGCTCACAATTCAAATATTTCATCTATATTCAGCAAAAAAGTTCTTCTCTCTATGGCTGATTACATCTATTTATAATGCTAAAACAAGGTAACCGAATGGTCAAAAACATCCACTTAATGTGCCATAAAAACTGATGTCTTTTCTTATTCTTTGAACCAAATAACTCCTTCCATAAAATCACTTTAATTTAGCTGATTTGAATGTCTTTAATGGCTTAGAAAATGACTCTTGAGTTGTCCTTGGCTAGTTGAATAGACACCATCTCTTAACCAGCTCCTTAATGACATTCAAAGGCTTGATTAATTTCTCTTGACAGCTCCAAAAACGGCTGGAAGTGGAAGAGTTGCTGCTGAATTTTAAAGGGCACAAAATGCTCTTTAAAACTCCTTTAATGATTTTTAAGCTCCCTTTATAACAGCCCCTTTAATTGTAACTCAAAAGAACTTGAACAACCACTTAATTAAATGTGTAACAGCCTTGAATTGTAACCACTATAAGCTAAAAATTCACCTGCAATAAACATATTATAATGAGTTTATTAAACAAATGAAAACACTTATTAATCATAACAAACATTAAACTTACTTAAATAAATGAACTAAAACATATATGCAATAATTATTCCAGCAACTAGTTTAATTAAAGAAGCATAATTTAAAAAACTTAATTTATGCATCAATAAATAATCCTAGGAACTAGATCAATTAAGAACAACACTTATTAAATAAAGTTCAACAAAAACACTTATTAATTAAAACTAAGATTAGTTGAATAAATGTCCAACAACTCATTTATTAAACTAAGATGCTTAAATGCATGGTTTTGAAATGCAAATTTAACTAACATGAAAGTTACATAATTAAACTAACTTGACTTAATTTAATGATGCAAACTTAACTAACATGAAAGTTACATAATGCATGACTTTATTAAATGCAGAACACATATTAATGATGTGCAAACTATGACATAATTAAAAACACAAACTAAAATAACTAAAAATTAATGAATCAAAGTCCTTATTTTCCAGCAGCCAAATTGACAAACTAAAATTAAAAACTTCATTTTGCACTTAGGCCCCTCGAGTTTGGACCAATCTCGGTAGCGTCGAGTTGTGTCGTAACATGATGCGACCGGGATCGCATCACCGTGGCTGATCTTCTCAAAAGCTCATGGACCAGCAAGCCGAGCATTCCATGCAACTGCCTTCAAGGTCATTCAGCTCAACTCTAGCTCAACGAGCTCATTTCTAGCTCATTCAGCTCATTTTAATTCATTTTTAGTTGCAATTAATTTGCTGGAATAATTATTTAATTTGTTGTTAGTTAAATTAGTTAAGCCAACTAATTTGTCTTAAATCTGGAGAAATAATCAATAGGAGTTTTAATTATTTCCAAAGATAAATACTTAATTATTTTGAGTCTTAAATATGTCCTAAGTCCTCACAATAATTATTATGTTCAACCGAATTTAATGTGCAGGTTAATACTGATAGAGGGTTGCGCGCGGACCAAGATCGAGTTGCCAAGTCAAGGAAAAATCCTACAAAAACGCTAGACGTTTGGATCTAAAACGAAACAAAAAATTAAACTTAGAAACAACAGATCTAAAATGAAAACACCCAAAACAATAAAGAATCAGCCAAGCTCGAAAACACTTTTTAATAGCATTGATTGGAATCAAAGAAAACGAGATCTAACTTCAAAGAAGAGTCCAACGTTGAATCTGACAAAGAAAACACCAAAACAGCAAGTTAAACTTAACAGAACAAGAAAACCAAATTGAAGTAGAACTAGGATTTGTGCGGCAAGAAAGAGATAAATTATGAATCAAGAACGATTCTTGCTGCCCAAGAATGGTGCCGAACAGTTTCTTGAAGATTGAAAAAGGGCTGGAAACGCAACAAAAGAGATTAAACAAGTTAATCAATGAATCGGCACAAGCAAAAAATTTAAAGAGTAATAAATAACAAGAAAAATAAAGAAAAGTCCTAAGAAGCCTTGAAATCGAAAAAGATTTCAAAACTCCCTTCAAACGGCTCTAATCTCCCCTCCAATGTAGGACAATGGCAAGAAGAACGCTGAAGATGGCTCCCACAATCAAAAAGATTGTTAAAACTACTTCTAAAGAAAATTCAAGAGAGAATTCTTGGAGAAAACTCAAAGAGAATTTTTCACTCAATAAAATCTGATTTCAATGTATTATTCAATGTGTAATGTGTGGCCGGCCAAGCCTTACATATATAGGCCTCTATTACTTTCCTAACCCTATTAGGAAAATCTAAAAAAATCCTAATTATTTGATTTTAAAGGAAAATTCGGCCAAGGCTTTTTAAATGGGCCTCTTGGACTGAATGTTTACATAGAAATTAATTTATAAAGTCAAAAAATTTAAACTAAGTATTTAAAGAATTAAAACTTAACAAATTGGGCCACTTTGACAATTTGGCCTGATTTTCAACTAAGTCTGATTTAAATTTCTAGATTGGGCTTGGAACATCTTATTGGGCCGTATCTTCAAGAACTTGGGCTTGTAATCTGTTCTTTCCCAAAATTGGTTCGTTGATGCTCGTAACTAAGATCCAATGCGCCTTGGCTGCAAGATTCGGTTTCTTGGACCAAGATTTCCAAGATTTGAAATCTTGATTTTCTTGATTCCTAAAATCGCTCAAAACAGCAAAATTGGACCAAGATTCAGTTTCTTGATTTTCTTGAAAACAAGAAAGTGAATCTTGATTTTCTTTTTCCTTCGTATACGCATCTAAGGCCTTGCTAATGAAGTCTTGAATGGTTCCCTTTATTTTCATAAGCATTTGCTTGGCCTTTGATCTCGTTATTGGGTCTTGTGGTAGTTTAAGCCCATCACGTTCTTGAGCTTGAGTTGGGCCTTTGTGACTCGTATCAAATACATTACATTTGCTGCCGAATTTAACATGTTGAAAATGTGATTAATTTGCTGATTTATTTTTCTACAGGAACATTGCTTAGACAGCATGGGTGCATGCACGAAGGGTTCATTGCATTTGGGCGATACATGCTTGGCACCTCAAATGAATGTTCAGTCGAATTTGCCATTTTCCAAATATCCACATGCTGCTCACTTTAAGCATTCACACCAAGGACTATTGAGCTGAAAGTGTTCACACACACATGACTGAACCTGGACAAGGCCATTAGTCTACCGGTGCATTCATCCTTGCAAGGTTCATTGACTTAATTCCTAAGTTGTCCAATGGTGCTACCATTCAGCTGAATTTCACCAAGGCAAATTAATGAATCAATTCTGGAAATTTATTGGTTTTCTTAGTTTCTAAGTTTGACTATTCGACTAGCTTTTGGAGGACTATAAATATTTTGTTTTTCATTTGTAAAAGGACTTTTTGTCAAATTTGATATTATATTGAATATTTGTGAGATTTCTTCTCTCAATTTCATCCAAAGACTCTATTGGCTTATCTACTTGGTTAGTAGTGTCAACCCTGTTCTTTGCAAACTGAACTTATCACTTTTAACCGAAGTGTGGTGTTCAACTAATATCGAGGTTCCTATCTCTGATAGATAGTGGGTCGAGGTTCTTCAACATCGTCCATTTTTCACCTTAAGAACATATAAGATTCGGGTCGACACTTCTTCATAGTGTTGGTTCTTTCTTGTTTTTAAGCCATTCATTCCATTTCCCATTAAACCGAACTATTATCTTCCCAAGTTATCACTTTTCTTTCTTAGCCGTACCTTAGCATATAATCAAAACCTTTTGAGCCTAATTCAAAAAACAATTATCATCCCTAATTAAATATACTTCTTTTTGGCACAAGACGAACGAAACTTCTACGTTAGACGATTGGGCAACAAAGGCGATTCAAATCAATCAATCGAGGCTAGATCGCATCAATAACCATTCCTGAATCTTTCCCATTTCTCTTTTTCTATTCATTCCGTTCATTTTTATTCAAACAAGCAATTCATTTCTAGTTTCAACGAGCTAGCGGAGAGATTGATTGGACATATGGGGTTGAGGCTCAAATGATTTATAATTAAGTTTTGGCTTCTCGCCTATTAATTATAAACTCATTTAGTCACAAAGTCATTCCATTTTAGTATCGTGACTGAGCTCTCCCAACGACATACCATTACGAAAACAACTACTTAGTGCTCGTCCAATGACCTTATCTTAAGTATGTTATCCTTATAGGATATCCTTGATCTCTTTTGGATAATATCTGTTCTCCCAATATGATCCTATTTTATCTCATGGTAACCATTACATCTTCCTTCATGAAAATTTAATCACTATCAAATAGTGATCAAGTCATCCATCACAAAGAAGGACAACTCGTGGGCACGTTTTACTTTTCATCAGCCATGTAATAGAAATTACAGGATATCATTTACCCATGTTTTGGGCTATGAATTTCACTATTGTGAATGACTTTCCTACTGTACCATATTGGAAGAACTCAGGCCTATGAGAGACCCTCCCACTAACGTGAGCACGTCCCAAGCTCTTCTAAGTCCTAACCTTGAACCCATTGAGCCCCCAAAAGGACCAATGACCCGAGCTCGATCCAAGCGACTTCAAGAAGCTATTTCAGCTTTATTTCTTAGACTTTGGACGGAGGATCAGCTTATTAACATTGGACAAGCTCGAGCTAATCTTTTGAAGGTTCCATGCACCTTAGTGCAAGCTGACTTTAGCTCTATTCCAGCTCCCCAAGTTCATTTCAGCTCCAATTAGCTCACTTGAGCTTAAATCAGCTCGTTTAAGCTCAACCTAAACTATTTTCAGCTCGTTCATTTTATTATTTACAATAACTAAATATTAGCTTTAATTAATTTAGCTTGTTACAGCTCATGACTGAATTAACTAGCTCAAATCAATTATTTATTGTTTTTCCATCTTTTTGAGCTAGCCGAATATAATTACTAGCTATGTTCTTATTTAATTGTTTTTAATTTATTCATTTACTATGTCTTGATGCTTATTTGTCTAGTTCAGCCGAATAAACTTTGAGATTTAATGTGTTTGTGATTCATGTAGGTTCAGCCGAATGTGGAGGCTCATTTAAAGCTAGGTGCATGCACGGCTAGGTTCATTACAAGCTGTATTCATGCATGATTACCTACAACGAATGATGGCTGATTATTTTGGCATTCTAGGTGATTAGTCGGCCAAGAGTTAGCTGCTCATTTAATTCACAAGGTTGGCCGATTGTCTCCCAAGGCTACTTCAATTCTGTTCACACTTGGTGGTCACACCTAATGGCTATTCGGTTGGAGTGTTCACACACATAGGCTGTTCATGGACCCTCATTATTGCACATCACTATTTGGCCAAACACCACCATTTCAATGCTCATTATGCCTTTGACCAAATCTAGACAAGGCTGCCTCACTCCCATTCATTCATCAACATTCAAGCCTATGTTTGCTTAGTCAAGGAGAAGACCATTGATGCTCTATTCAGCCGAATTTAGACGTGCATCTTGAAGATTATTTTTCTAGATTAATTTAAATCGTTTATAGCGAATTAATTAGTCTTTAAACTTGTCCATTCGGCTATCATATGTAGACTATAAATAGTTTACTTATCTTTGAAAAAAGGTTAGACATTTTGATTATTAAAAAACTTAATAGAACTTTTGTTCTTGTGAGGTTACCTCATCTCTTCTTTTGTTTGAGTCTCGTTCTGACTTATCTAGCTAGCTAGTGGCGTCAACTCGACTCTTTGAACTTATCACCCTCTCGGTGTGGCATTCAACCATATTTTATACCTTTGGTTCTTACCTCTATATAGGTAACGGGACACGGTCCATTTCTATCTTTCATCTAATTCACCTTAAGCCATATAAGTCTCAGGGCAATACTTTGATAGTATTGAATCATTCTTGAAGCTTGAGTTCATTCTTCCATTCCATAAATCTATCAACTTAAAAATTCATTTCTTTATTAAACCGAACCTATCTTTCAATATACCAAGCACATCTTTTTTAATCCACTTTGCCTACTTCTACATATAAATCAACAAACTCCAATTTTCATACAATATTGATCGAATCTTCTTGCCGACAATGGGGCAACTAAAGTGACTCGACTCTACAACATCGAGCCGGTTCACGTCACCCATTGTGCCAACCGTTTCTGTAGGGTTTTGTGTATTTCCCGAAAGCTCCTTGAGTACCTCTTTACTCCAAGGTTTGAAGTTATTCATGTAACTTTTTACAAGGAAAATAACATGAGTTGACACTATAAAATTTTTCTCTTTTGGGTAATAGAACAGACCACCATTTGTTCCATTTGGATATCTTACAAACATGCACAATTCTATCCATGAGTCCAACTTCCTCGCGTCTTTATTCAATATGTAGGTTAGGCATTCCCGAATGCAAAAATGATTAAGATTCAGCTTCTTGCCATGCCACAATTCATATGGGGTTTTCGATGTTGCCTTAGTTGGCACATCATTCAGAATATAGCAAGTCGTTTATACTGCATATCCCTAGAAAAGAGACTGACAGCTTGTTTTCAGTTAGCATGTTAAATAAAGAGTTGGTGCCATTTTCGAATTGAAAATAAATCATTCATATATTAATATCTTGTATTAAGAAAATGTTTGAAAATGTTTTGCAACATTACGATATACATTAAGATGATGCATGTGCCTTACATTAAAGTTGAAAACATTTGTAAGTTGTTGCAATGATAATTCCCACACCCATTGAATCAAGCCACTGTGGGGTGATCATGATCAACTAGTAAGAACATGGATGCCCATCAAATTTGTACATGCACCTAATTCCTTAGGCATTCACACGTACTAATAATCATGTAATTCTAACTCAAGTAGAGATCCGTGGGGAGTTACTTAACTGGAAGATCTTAAGTGTATAACCATCAACTTAATGCCTATCGCATTATGCACCATAAATGAGTCATCGTGAGACAATCTCACCGAGTAACATGCTTTGACTAGTTTTCCTCCTTTGAAGATAGAATTTCTTGACCTATCGCACGATAATGCCTACCACAAGGGTCAATTCAATTATCATTTGATTACAAGAGAATTCTTCTTACTTTCAGGAAATCTCCTTAGTGAAATCCACATAGTAATCCTACCGTGGGGTATTGCACTTGCCATGCCATCGCAAGATACCATTAATAGAGGCCGTAGGTCTTGTTTAGGGGCTTTCTTCCACTCAATATTTTAAAAAACATGTAAGGTTTTTATAATTTCTAGTTTCAATCATGTATGATTAATATATGCATGAAAAATACATGTGACATGCTTATCTCATATATGCATGACATGCTATGCCAATTTTATAATATTCACATTCAATTACTCACAAGAGTCAATCAAACAATTTTGATTCTCCATAGTTTTTCTTTTAAGGGAAAAATTGAAGAAGTCAATGTGAACCATGCACTAGGTAGGCTCACAACAAAGGGAGGTGAGTCATATTTGACTACTTAAAAACCAAGCTTTTCCTTGCCAGATCCAATCCTAGATATGAACCTTCTCATTGCCACACTTCTCACAGTAATCGAATAACCTAAAAAGGTGAATGGAACAATACAACACATGTATTTTCTCATTACCACACTTCTTATCTTTGATAGATGAATTGTGGATCATCCCATACATATATATCACAATTATATCATAAATAATTATTAAATAGATATATAAAGAGATGAGTAGTAAAATAAAATATCCAACCAATGTTTCCATAGTTCTATTTCTAGAAAATAAATGAAAAACAAAAAAAATACTTAGTTTTTCATCACAAGGCATTCATTGTGTCTTCGACCGCCATCGCTCCATCTTCTCCTCGTCATGGACTCCCTTTTGGAAAAAAATACATTTATGTCGTATGTTCGCTTTTGGCTCACAAGAATTTTAAAATTAAAAAAAATAATCCTACATGGAGATGATAGTCCACGGTCTATTTCCTAAGAACCACAACCTTGGCAAAAAATAATTATATAAAATATATACATAATATTACATTCATTCACATATATCCCGTTAAACATGCGAATAATTACAAGAATGTCATGTCTTATCAAATATTAATCAAGGTGAAGAGAAAGGTTCGGTCTCGGTTTACACCGTAAACATAGCACAACTTGGCTCTGATACCAATTGTTAGAAAAAATACCAGTTTGAAAATTGCTTTTTTGCATAGCGAAAAATTAAAATTTTGAAAAAAAACCCAGTTTCTGATATTTATAACAATAAACATTAATTAAATTTGTACTTGTGTTTTTAGATAAGTTGATCCTTGATGTTTTATAGCTTTCAACCAAACGATCTTCTTCGCTATTCTCATACCACAAATTGCTTCGAGTATGGGCTCGAACCAATTGAATCAAAATACAGAACTAGAAAAAGTTTTCCTTTTGGGGTAAAAACAAAATTTCTCTTTATTCTGAAAAATATATTTATAAGTTGAGAATAAATTCTCTTTATTTTTCGATAGAATAATATTTTCTCAAAAGTTGTGTTAATAGCTCTACTAGTGGCATTTATTTATAGGAAGAGAAAGTAGAACATTTGTAGAGTTGTAGAGGTTTATTTTAAATAGAAAAATAACATCCTACTTAGAGTAGGAGAGGGGTGAATGACTCACCCTTGTATTTCTACTAGGGTTGTCGCCTCCTTTATGTTATATGGGGGATTTTGGGCCTCTCTCACATCGAATCTAATTACTAGTACTTCTTGACTCTGTAAAATTTAAGATTTACATATTAAATAACATCCAACCCAATTTAGTTTTTCTATTTCCCAAAATAAACTTTAAGATTTACATATTAAATAATTTTCTCATCCCAATTTCGCTCATGTAAAATTTTGACGATTTTAGCCCCAATAAAATTTTAAGAGGCCGAATAACGAGGTCGAAGGACAAGCAAATCTGAGCAAGACTTAACATAACCATCCAAGACTTCGTTACCAAGGCCCTAGATGCGCACACGATCAAAAAAGATAATCAAGATTCACTTTCTTATTTTCAAGAAAATCAAGAAACTGAATCTTGCAGCCAAGGCGCATTAGGTTTCATGTACATGCTAGAACGAGCCAATTTTGAGAGCAAACAGATCACAAGACCAAGTTCTTGAAAAATTGGCCCATTAAGATGTCTACAAGTGATACGCCCCGGCCTCGGTGATGAGAGTCAAGTCGTTGATGTGCCTAATCGTGAATTGGAGTAATATTAAGGTTTGTCGAAAATAGGTTAAGAAAGAAAAGATAAAGACTCAAATTAGTTCAAAAGTGGTGATGGAATGTATTGAGGTTGATATGTGAACGAAAATAAAGTATTCAAGTTGAACCAACACAATATAAATGTGTTAACCCGATACTTATATGAATACTTTGGTATGTTTGTATGGATGGAAAACGAATAAAATGGAACCTCGACCCACTATCAAAGATGATATGATACGGGGTTGCGCGCGGACCAAGATCGAGTTGCCAAGTCACGAGAAACTCCTACGAAAACCCTAAACAATTAAATCTGAAACGAAACAGAAAATTAAAAGATTAGATTTTTTGAATTTTCAGATCTGAAATAAAATCCCCAAATCAGCAAAGAATCAAATTGAGAATAGAAATAAGTGTTAGGGTTCTTGAAACCTTCAAGGAGATTGTGATTCTGCCCAATTGAACACCAAGATAGTTTTCCCCAAATTTCGACAATCTAATTTCACCCAAAAAGAGTATGGAAAAACCCTAGAAATTGGGGATTTTTGGGCTGATTCCTTAAGATAGAAAAAGGCTGAAAACACAATAAGAACAGAAAATAGATTAGATAATGATTCAGCACAAGTAGAAATAAAGAAAGAATTGACAGTAAGAAATTAAAAGATAAGTCCTAAGAAGCCTTGAAATCTCGAAAGATCTCACAACTCCCTTCAAACGGCTTTAATCTCCCCTCCAAAGAATATCAATGGCAAGAAGAAGGTTGAAGATGGCTCCCACAATCAAAAGATTGTTAAAACAACTTCTAAAGAAAACTCAAGAGAGAAATCTTGGAGAAAACTCAAAGAAAATTCTGCTCTCAACAAATCTGAAATTTTAATAATAATGATCAGTGTTTAACAAGGTGGACAGCCATGCCTTTAAATAGGCCTTATAACTAGTCCTAATCTAATTAGAAAACTAAAATAAAAAAAAACTCCTAATTATTTTAATATGGAAAGTTGGTCAAAGGTCATTTTATCTGGGACTCTTGGACTGAATATTGACATAAAAATTTAAACTAAGTAAATAAATAAATAAAAATAAAAACAAAACTTTACAACTTGGGCCACTTTGACAATTTGGCCTGATTTTCAACTAAGTATGGATGGATTTCTTGATTGGGCTGGGAATTTGCTTATTGGGCCTCGCCTTCAAGAATTTGGGCTTTTGTGACTCGTATCATTCCCCCCTTCCTCAAAAAGATTCGTCCTTGAATCTGAAAAATCAAATGAACTCGACTTTCCTCTATCGAACGGGACTAATGGCAATTGAGTCCACTGAGAAGAATAGCCATGAGATAGTAAATAGCAACGGAAATAAGCTTGTAGTCCAATCATAAGCATAATAGAACAGGTATAACGCATGTGAATGGACAGATTCAGATTACAATGCAAACAATCTAATTTACTCACCACTGCCTCGTCAAATATTTGAAACAAAGATGGACATGTTTTAAGGCATTCAGTCGTCTCACATTGTTCCCACAAACCATGAATAAATTGCGAGTAATAAATCAAATGGTAAACATAATCGTCACAAGTAGGTATTTGAAAAGATTCACATGGTTCACAGAGTTGCATAATCATACCATGCATTAATCGACGGTCTATAGATTCACTCACACATGCATTATCAAAAACAAGAATCTTTTTATCAACCATCAAAACAGATAGATCATCAATAAATAAAATAGGACAGTCAAGCACGTTTCGATCTAAGTGTTCATCAACACGATCTTTACCACTATCCGAGGAGTACAAAAGTGTTTCAAAGGTTTCAAGCATCTTACCTCGATAAGCAGAAGAATAAGGGTCGATTTTACCTTTTTCATTTAAAACAAACCTTCGCTCATCGGGGGCATAGTGTAGTCGAATCTTCGTTGTTGAGTTAACGTTTGTCAAATGGAACTCAAACTTCATGTACAACCACATAAACTGTTTAAGGCACGAATATAAATTGAAAACAAATTTGGAAAATTTCGTTACCTTATTCTCCAAAACAGATTTGGACAAATTCAAGGATTTTACACAAGGTAAATCAAGAGAATAACAAATCACGCTTCTTTTCGTAATGACTTTATCAACCACAATCGAAGAGTAACAATTAATCAGATCAAAATGAGGGGATCTTTTAAGAACTAAGTCACCAAAAGTTTTATCAATAATTTTCAAATCTGCACTGGACTCGGTTTCTAAAATTTCCTTACCTCGCTTACCTTCGGGATCATGTAGTGTGATTTCATCTTTGCTTAAGTTGATCGTATGAAAGCGTCTTTCATTTGAGAGGTATTGAAGTTGAAAGTTATCTTTCGATCTTTCGGGAACCTGAAAAGTAGCAACACAAGAAAAATTCATATCTTGGTTAGTGGAAACATTCCTCACTACCCTTTCCACGTCTTTTTCTTTTGTTTCTTTTTCTAATTCATTTTCTCTTCTTTCTTCAATTTCTTTTTCACTCTCAATCTCTTTTTGCTCTTTTTCATTCTCTTTTTCTTTTTCCTCACTTGTTTTAACAGAATTTTTCAGTTTGATTTGGTCCTCATGGACTTGTTCTGGAGTGAGCGGCACTAAGGTGAGTTTTTTTCCTTGATGCTTGAAAGAATACCTATTGGTACGACCATCGTGAGTGACTTTTCGATCCAGTTGCCATGGTTCTCCTAGCAACAAATGGCAGGCTTGAATAGGCATTACGTCGCACACAACTTCGTCTTGATACTTACCGATAGAAAAGGCGATGCGCGCTTGTTGAGTGACCCTAAATTGGCCTTCGTTGCTAAGCCCTTGTAGTTGATAAGGTTGTGGATGCTTGGTAGTGGTTAAGCAAAGCTTTTCCACCATCGTCGTGCTGGCTATGTTTGAGCAACTTTCACCATCAATAATAACTCTACAAAGCTTACCTTGTACATGGCAGCGAGTATGAAAAAGATGTTCTCGTTGCTGCTCGCTCTTTGGTTTTGCCAAAGATGATTGTCCACGATCATGAAAATCATCATCCATTCTAGGGACACGTTGAGGGCTGCACCTATGGGGCTGGTTATCCCTATCTTCCTTAATTGGATCTCGATATTGATGTTTTTGATTCACTCGTACCTCATTCAAAGTAGTATTCAATGCTTGAAGTGTAGCATTTATTTGTGTGATTGCAGCAGTATGTCTGTCTAACTGTTGTTGGACTTTCATAAGTGCATCATTATTATCACCTTTAGACATCTTCAAAACTGTAAAAAATAAACACTCAACACTCAAAAATAAAAGTTAGCAAACCTCACCATTAATCACTCAAAAAGAAAAATCAAATTCTCAATGAGGTCGAATTCAATCTTGTGAGTTCTTTATCAGAGTTTATATCAACCAATTAGAGAGTGTGAACCAAACTACCAAAGAATCCTAATTTGCACTAGGATGCCAAAAACTGACGAGACACCAAGTGATTCGTGTTGCACCGAGGAAGGATTGTGCACACGTTTAAATCCTACTAACACAAGAAACAAGAAGGTGTTAGATATTGTAAAAGGAGAATAAAAAGCAAACAAATGAAAACCTACAGCTAAGAATCAATAAAAATTGCTGAAAACAGAAAACCCGAAAAACTGCGGAGTAACTTGACAACTTCGTTCGAGGTGTTCCCGATCTCCAAAAATCACGAAATTAAATCTGGAGTGTCCTTACATATTGAATTTTCGATCTGGAAATTTTGGGCACCAAATTCAACCCGCTGAATCTTTTTTTAAATTTTTATTGAATTTCGTATTTTTTGATTTTTTTGACTTTTTTGACTGATTTTTTTGCGGGAATAATTTTTTTATATTCAAGAACAGTGCCAAAAACATGTATGTAAAATTTCAGATCAATAGGACAACGTTTACCCACTCAAATGAATTTTTTTGAACAATTTTTCTGGGTAAAACTGCTGTTTATGCTTTAAAAAATAGAGATCAGTTTAGAAATCAACCAAGAACACCCAAAATGCCCAAAATCTGATACCAAATGATATAGGATTGCGCGCGGACCAAGATCGAGTTGCCAAGTCACGAGAAACTCCTACGAAAACCCTAAACAATTAGATCTGAAACGAAACAGAAAATTAAAAGATTAGATTTTTGAATTTTCAGATCTGAAATAAAATCCCCAAATCAGCAAAGAATCAAATTGAGAATAGAAATAAGTGTTAGGGTTCTTGAAACCCTCAAGGAGATTGTGATTCTGCCCAATTGAACACCAAGATAGTTTTCCCCAAATTTCGACAATCTAATTTCACCCAAAAAGAGTATGGAAAAACCCTAGAAATTGGGGATTTTTGGGCTGATTGCTTAAGATAGAAAAAGGCTGAAAACACAATAAGAACAGAAAATAGATTAGATAATGATTCAGCACAAGTAGAAATAAAGAAAGAATTGACAGTAAGAAATTAAAAGATAAGTCCTAAGAAGCCTTGAAATCTCGAAAGATCTCACAACTCCCTTCAAACGGCTCTAATCTCCCCTCCAAAGAATATCAATGGCAAGAAGAAGGTTGAAGATGGCTCCCACAATCAAAAGATTGTTAAAACAACTTCTAAAGAAAACTCAAGAGAGAAATCTTGGAGAAAACTCAAAGAAAATTCTGCTCTCAACAAATTTGAAATTTTAATAATAATGATCAGTGTTTAACAAGGTGGACAGCCATGCCTTTAAATAGGCCTTATAACTAGTCCTAATCTAATTAGAAAACTAAAATAAAAAAAACTCCTAATTATTTTAATATGGAAATTTGGTCAAAGGTCATTTTATCTGGGACTCTTGGACTGAATATTGACATAAAAATTTAAACTAAGTAAATAAATAAATAAAAATAAAAACAAAACTTTACAACTTGGGCCACTTTGACAATTTGGCCTGATTTTCAACTAAGTATGGATGGATTTCTTGATTGGGCTGGGAATTTGCTTATTGGGCCTCGCCTTCAAGAATTTGGGCTTTTGTGACTCGTATCATGATAGGAACCTTGGTATAATTTGAATGCCACACTTTGGGTACAAAGTGATAAGTTCAGAAAGAAAGACGGGTTGGCGCGACAAGGGTTACTTGATAAGTCAGACGAGTCTTTGGAGAACAATGAGAGTTGAAAACAAACTCACAAAGTAATCAGATATCATATAAGATTCAAAAGTATATTGTCTAACCCCAAAATGATTACAAAACAAATATTTATACTAATATTGAATGTCAAGCCGAATGGTCACAAAAGGTAGATAAATGGACAGCTTCTAGATGGTGTTAACTCAGCTGGAAAGATTCATGGAACGTCTTCAATGCTTGGCTGACCATTGAGCTACACGAACAACTTTGAATGGTGTCTTTGATGCACACGAGGAGCCTTGAGCTGAAAAAGGAATGCCAGGTTCGGCCAAGGTCTTTTATGAGCCTTGAAAGAGCTGCTTTGGTCAGCTAATTAATTTTGATATTTAATGATTAACTTGGGCTCATTAATATTCATAAAATGTGAACACAAGGAGCTGATCGGCCAAATGAGTGTGAACACACGAATCTGAAGGGCCTTTGTTGGTGAGTGGAATATTGCAGCTGTTGGGCTTTAAAAACACATTGGTGAGCTGAATAATTAGCTTGGAAAGGGTGCAATAGCAGCCACCTCTTAAATGCCGTTCCTTGCATGTAGAACAACACCTTTAATGCATGTCTTTGCTGTTCATTAAATTCGGCCAAATGACTCCTTTAATACTTTCCAAGGGAGTGTACCTGCAGACAATAAATTCGGTCAAATAATGCATGCACATTAATTTCGGCAGCCCCCTTTTTAACATAATTAATCTTATGCTTGAACCAAGACAAATTAATTAGCCATATTAATTCGACTGGACATGAATTAAGTTAACATTAAATTTGTCCAAACATATTTATAACATGTAGTAGCAGCATTAAATCCGTCCAGACACATTAAACAATAGCATTAACTACGACAAAACACATTAAATAGACTTAAGACAAATTAAAGCATGCATTAAAACAAATAAAACATCTTTATCATGGAAATTAATATGTCCAGATTTTTAAACAAATTTATTAACTTAAACTAATTAACTAATTTAACTAGCAGCAATTATTTATTCCAGCAAATTAAATTAAATGAGCTAAAAAGCTAGTAACGAGCTCAATGAGTTGAATTGAGCTCGAATGAGCTAAACCACATGAAAAGAAATTCAAATGAGCTAAAAATGAGCTTCATCCTGCACTTGGGGCCCTCGTGTTTAGGCCAATCTCGTCGGTATTGGGTTGTGTCATTACATGATGCGATCGGGATCACATCAACAAGTCCATCTTGAAGTTTGGAAAGTAATTTATTTGGATATCAGGCCAAATTATCAAAGTGGCCCAAATTGTAAAATATTTAAACTATAGGTCCAATTTTATTTGAATAGGTGGATCATCATGTAAGAACTCAACTCAAGGAGCCCATTTAATTCATTTGGCTAAATTCCCATTAAAACTCCACACTTAGAATTATTTTGTTTTTTTTATTTGATGAGTTGTCATGTTAGTTATTCCATTAGGGTTAGAAAAACTTATTTTTGAGGCCTGTAAGTAGCACGAGCATTCACCCTTATAGATACACAATTGATTTATGTTTTTTGAGTTAAAATAATTCTCTTTGAGTTTTTCTTCAAGAATTACTCTTGAGTTTCTTTTAGAAGTTGTTCTAACAACCTTTCAGGTTGTGGGAATCATCTTCAAGGTTTTTCTTGCCAAGAGTTTTTTCTTGGAGGGGGAATTAGAGCCATTGAAAGGGGTTGTGAATTCTTAATGTTTCCAAGGCTTCTTAGGACGTCATCTTCTCTTTTCTATCTGATGCGATCTAGCCTCGATTGAGTACGTTGAGTCACTTTCGTTGCCCGATCGTCTAATGATGAAGTTTCGTTCGTCTTGTGCAAGTAGGAAGATATTCAGCTAAAGATGGGATGAGATGTTCAATTGGCTTAAAAAAAGATTTAGGTTTAATGGTTTTGGTTCGACTATTGAAGGAAAATTTAGTATAGGATAATAATAAATCGGTTGAGATGGAAGATGGAATAAACCGGGCTTAAAAACAAGAAAGAACCAACACTATGATTGAGTGTTGACCCGAATCTTATATGTTCTTAAGATGGCAAGGTGAAAGGTGATTAAGAGAAACCTCGACCCACTATCTATTAAAGATAGGAACCTCGGTATAAGGATTCAAATGCCACACAAATAACGTGATAAGTCCGGTTAAACAAAGAACTAGGTTGACACCACTAACTATGTAGATAAGTCAACGGAGTCTTTAGAAGAAATTGAGAGAAGAAAAATCTCACAAAATACTTAATTCAATATTAAAATTGGAAAAAAGTTCCCACAACCAGCAAATAACACAATATTTATAGTAAAGTCTAAGGATAGCCGAACAGTCATCTGATTTCAGCTTTTAATGAGCTAAAATTTCCAGGAAACTTCCAAGCAGCCTCTTTGAAGATTCTCATGCATAAGGAGGAAGTCAATGGACAGCTCTAAATGGCTGGTTTCAACTGGAAACTAATGGAGACATCTTGGGAGCTGAATGAGACTCAAGTAGATGCGGCCATAGTGCTTGAATGAATTAAGTGTGTTGCTTTGGTTAGCTGAACATCATTGATGATTTTTAATAGGGTCTTGAGTATTCCAATGGCCATTAGGTGTGAAAGCTAAATATGAACAGCCTCTTGTATATGAAAGCACAAAACCGAATAGCCATGCCATGTGAAAAGAACTTCCAGTAATGTGAAAGGAATTATTCAGCTGAATGGACAACTTGGGAAGAGAAATCAACAGCTCTTTTGCCAAAAAGATGCTTGGAAAAAATTGAACCATCAACACACCATATTTATGCCGTCCAATGTATGTACCTGCAGCAATTAAATTTAGCAAATTAATTAGCTTAGGACATGTTAAATATGGCAGCAACTAAGACACCATAATTCCTACATTAATTTGGCTGGAATTGGGACACATTAAAATGATGCAATGAGCTGAACAAATTTATGTCATGAGCTGATGCGATCCCGGTCGCATCATGTTACGACACAACTCGACGCTACCGAGATTGGTCCAAACTTGAGGGGCCCAAGTGCAAAATGAAGTTTTTAATTTTAGTTTGTCAATTTGGCTGCTGGAAAATAAGGACTTTGATTCATTAATTTTTAGTTATTTTAGTTTGTGTTTTTAATTATGTCATAGTTTGCATATCATTAATATGTGTTCTGCATTTAATAAAGTCATGCATTATGTAACTTTCATGTTAGTTAAGTTTGCATCATTAAATTAAGTCAAGTTAGTTTAATTATGTAACTTTCATGTTAGTTAAATTTGCATTTCAAAACCATGCATTTAAGCATCTTAGTTTAATAAATGAGTTGCTGGACATTTATTCAACTCATCTTAGTTTTAATTAATAAGTGTTTTTGTTGAACTTTATTTAATAAGTGTTGTTCTTAATTGATCTAGTTCCTAGGATTATTTATTGATGCATAAATTAAGTTTTTTAAATTATGCTTCTTTAATTAAACTAGTTGCTGGAATAATTATTGCATATATGTTTTAGTTCATTTATTTAAGTAAGTTTAATGTTTGTTATGATTAATAAGTGTTTTCATTTGTTTAATAAACTCATTTTAATGTGTTTATTGCAGGTGACTTTTTAGCTTATAGTGGTTACAATTCAAGGCTGTTACACATTTAATTAAGTGGCTGTTCAAGTTCTTTTGAGTTACAATTAAAGGGGCTGTTATAAAGGGAGCTTAAAAATCATTAAAGGAGTTTTTAAAGAGCATTTTATGCCCTTTAAAATTCAGTAGCAACTCTTCCACTTCCAGCCGTTTTTGGAGCTTTCAAGAGAAATTAATCAAGCCTTTGAATGTCATTAAGGAGCTGGTTAAGAGATGGTATCTATTCAACTAGCCAAGGACAACTCAAGAGTCATTTTCTAAGCCATTAAAGACATTCAAATCAGCTGAATTAAAGTGATTTTATGGAAGGAGTTATTTGGTTCAAAGAATAAGAAAAGACATCAGTTTTTTATGGCACATTAAGTGGATGTTTTTGACCATTCGGTTACCTTGTTCTAGCATTATAAATAGATGTAATCAGCCATAGAGGGGAGAACTTTTTGCTGAATATAGATGAAATATTTGAATTGTGAGCTATCCAATTCTCTTTGTTCTTTCAGAATTGATTTGACTTATCAAGCATTGCTTGTGGCGTCCATCTTTTCTTTGTTGCTGAACTTATCACCTTTGGTGTGGCGTTCAATATACCTTTGGTTCCTATCATAGTTGATAGTGGGTCAAGGTCCCTTTCTTGTTTCCTTTAACCGGAAAACACCTAAAGACCATTTTGAGATTCGGGTCAACAATTCGTTATTGTTGGTTCATTTTCGGTCTTAGCCAATTAATTTGTTATTGTTTCCTCTTTATTTTGTTTATTACCTTTGTTTGAAGCCATTATCTCTATTTTGTTTCATTTTAAAACCGAAACGAATCCATCCTTATTCAATTCACGATTGGGCAACACATACGACTCAAAACATCACGAGACGAGTTCGTATCAAATTGGTATCAGAGCTAGCGAATTTGGAGTAAGAATCGACGTTGTCGACATTACGGTATAGTAGTTTCTCGAAAAAAAACTCAAAAAAAATTTGAAAAAAATTCGAAAAAAAAACTAGTTTCCATTCAAACTTAAAAGATTGGATATCAAGTTGTGAAAAAAAAATTTTGAAAAAAAAATTGTGAAAAAAAAGAGAGCTAGTTTTGAAATTTAGTTTTTGTTTGCTGCCCAAAATTTTAGTCATTACTACCTTCTACTTTTCGCCACACCAAACATTTACATTTCTTTATTTCAAGCCTACTTTCCTTTGACCTAAAATATTCTTTCCAAGCCCAAACATCAAGTTTGTAAGCTGACCCACAACAACTGCCTATTAAGTTTAAATAATTCCTAAGAACTTAGAGAGGAGGAGTGAGTGGAAAGAGGCAAGAGAGTAGTGAGTTTATTCAAGAGAAAAAAAAAGCCAAGTGTGTGAGATTTCTTTGTGAGTGGATAGTGAGATTCTTTGTTGTGAGTTCTTAAAAAAATGTCACGAAGTCTAGAAAAAAATTCAGACAAGGGAGTTGGATTCCGTCCTATAAGAATTGTTGGAGGAAGTGTGCCAGATTTTACACTCCAAGCCTTTACGCATGAAATGGAGCATCTATTTGATCGAAAACTCAAACCCATCAAGAAACGATTGGATCGTGCCGAAGAGCGGAGTCATCGAGCAAGAACCCAACGGGAGAAAATTTATCCAAATGAAAGGACGGAAATGAGATCATCAAGGAGACGAACATTCGACGAATATGTGAAAAGAGACCCTTATCCAGATTCCTATTCTTCAAGGAATTTAGGCCGAAATAAATCCAGATACAAGTTTGAAGCCTATCAAGGTAACGAACGAGAAAGCACAAGTCATTCTTCGTATGCAACAAAGTATTCATCTACGAAAAAATCCTTACGAAGAAGTGAATGTGTTTCATATAAGAACTCATCCATGGAGGTTTATTCACGAAGAGTTGATCGTGACTCTTATGAAGATTCTTCCATTTCTTTCCAACGAAAAGTCTATTGTTCTGATTCTTTTGTATTATCTCCATTTTGTAATAAAGTTGAGAGAAGAAAAAGAGAGATGAGAGAAAAAGAAACCAAAAAAGAAACGAAAATTGAAAAAGAGAAAAAGATTGGAGAAAGAAAAGAAAGAGTGCGAGAAACAAGTGTTGTTGAAAATGAAAGAGAATTGATGAGTGAAAGTGAGTTCTCAACAAACAAAGAGATTGTGGAAAAAGAAAGAGAAGTTGAAAAAGAAACGAGTGAAAAAGATGAAAGTCAACAAGAAAAAGCGAGGAATGTTTTTACTAACCAATCTGCAAGTTGTCCTCATATTGTTTCTTCTTTCCAGGTTTCTAGAGATTCAAATGACAAGTTTCAACTTCATTACCTTCTTGATGAGAGACGATTCCATTTGATCGAAAAAGGTAAGGTTCAAGCGCTTAAAGGTAAGCAAGGTAAGGAGTTTTTAGTTAATGAATCATGGCAATCAGGTTTGAAAGTTGTTGATAAAATTTCTGATAACTTAGTTTTAAAAAGATCTCTTTATTTTGATTTGGTTAATTGTTACTCGCTATTTGTGGTTGATAAATTCGTTTTAAGTGGAGGCATGAAGAGTTGTTCACTCAATAAGTTTTGTGTTGAAAAATCTTTTGATGTTGTTCGATTAAATCCACAAATACAAAATCTGATCATGTTTGATAAAGAGTTTTCATGTGAAACTCTCAATCTGTTTGATCGTGATGGTAATGAAAATTTTTTAACTCTTAGTGTGAAATCTACGTATATTTGCATGAGATTTGAGAGATTTGATTGTTTGAATTTATTTTTCCCTACATCTTCTTTATTTGGCATGTGTGATATCTTGGTGAAAGTGAAGTTTTTGTTACGTTACGGAACGACCGATCAAAACCATGTTTTTAAACCCGGAGCCTGTATTCCTAAGTTGACGTCAAGCGAAGGTGAGTATCAAAATTGTATTTTGAATCAATGTGTTGACCCCTTCTATTTGCTTCAAGTTTTATCTTTATTTAGTTCGAAAACCAAACATGTGAATTTCGTTGGCTTGCCAAGTCAAAATCAAATTTTTATTCTAGAGGTTGTTGTATATTGTTGCTTAATGGATTCGAACATGTGTTGCATGATTTTAACTTTAATGTGCTTCAAGTTCTTCATAAGTTACTAGCCATAAATTTTTCTGGTCAAATTGAAATGGTGAACAAAAATTTTGTCTTTGATCCCGATGAATGCTGTTCCATATCATTGTTCAAGGGATTTGGACCATGGAATTCTAATTTTCAAAACTATAATCTTCAAATACCTTGTGAATCAGGTTTGTTTCCATCGAAGAAAAAGGTAAAACCAATTTCTATTTTTGATCCCGGTATTGATTCATGTGTTGTTCTTTTGAGTTTATTTGTTCAAGTTGTGACTAAAATCCCGTAAAGTTCTTTTGTGTTTAACCTTCATTGTGTAACTAATTTGTTTTATTGTTTTGTAGGTGACGATGTTAGGTGGTACCCTCCTAAAGAGGGATGGCATGCAAATGACCTTCTTTCTAGCCAAGCCATTTGTGGTTCTCAAAATTTTGAAAATAATTCTGTCCGAATCATGAACAAAGGGGGTCATGATCTTGAAAATTTTTTCTCGAGCAAGTGGCCCGATTTGAGGACAAATCGTTTTCAAGAGGGAGGGTATGATGCGATCCCGGTCGCATCATGTTACGACACAACTCGACGCTACCGAGATTGGTCCAAACTTGAGGGGCCCAAGGGCAAAATGATGTTTTTAATTTTAGTTTGTCAATTTGGCTGCTGGAAAATAAGGACTTTGATTCATTAATTTTTAGTTATTTTAGTTTGTGTTTTTAATTATGTCATAGTTTGCATATCATTAATATGTGTTCTGCATTTAATAAAGTCATGCATTATGTAACTTTCATGTTAGTTAAGTTTGCATCATTAAATTAAGTCAAGTTAGTTTAATTATGTAACTTTCATGTTAGTTAAATTTGCATTTCAAAACCATGCATTTAAGCATCTTAGGTTAATAAATGAGTTGCTGGACATTTATTCAACTCATCTTAGTTTTAATTAATAAGTGTTTTTGTTGAACTTTATTTAATAAGTGTTGTTCTTAATTGATCTAGTTCCTAGGATTATTTATTGATGCATAAATTAAGTTTTTTAAATTATGCTTCTTTAATTAAACTAGTTGCTGGAATAATTATTGCATATATGTTTTAGTTCATTTATTTAAGTAAGTTTAATGTTTGTTATGATTAATAAGTGTTTTCATTTGTTTAATAAACTCATTTTAATGTGTTTATTGCAGGTGACTTTTTAGCTTATAGTGGTTACAACTCAAGGCTGTTACACATTTAATTTAGTGGCTGTTCAAGTTCTTTTGAGTTACAATTAAAGGGGCTGTTATAAAAGGAGCTTAAAAATCATTAAAGGAGTTTTTAAAGAGCATTTTATGCCCTTTAAAATTCAGAAGTAACTCTTCCACTTCCAGCCATTTTTGGAGCTTTCAAGAGAAATTAATCAAGCCTTTGAATGTCATTAAGGAGCTGGTTAAGAGATGGTGTCTATTCAACTAGCCAAGGAAAACTCAAGAGTCATTTTCTAAACCATTAAAGACATTCAAATCAGCTGAATTAAAGTGATTTTATGGAAGGAGTTATTTGGTTCAAAGAATAAGAAAAGACATCAGTTTTTTATGGCACATTAAGTGGATTGTTTTGACCATTCGGTTACCTTGTTCTAGCATTATAAATAGATGTAATCAACCATAGAGGGGAGAAATTTTTGCTGAATATAGATGAAATATTTGAATTGTGAGCTATCCAATTCTCTTTGTTCTTTCGGAATTGATTTGACTTATCAAGCATTGCTTGTGGCGTCCATCTTTTCTTTGTTGCTGAACTTATCACCTTTGGTGTGGCGTTCAATATACCTTTGGTTCCTATCATAGTTGATAGTGGGTCAAGGTTCCTTTCCTGTTTCCTTTAACCGAAAAACACTTAAAGACCATTTTGAGATTTGGGTCAACAATTCGTTATTGTTGGTTCATTTTCGGTCTTAGCCAATTAATTTGTTATTGTTTCCTCTTTATTTTGTTTATTACCTTTGTTTGAAGCCATTATCTCTATTTTGTTTCATTTTAAAACCGAACCGAATCCATCCTTATTCAATTCACGATTGGGCAACACATACGACTCAGAACATCACGAGACGAGTTCGTATCATGAGCTAACTAAAAGATATTAAAAATATGTACTAAAATAAAACATATTTAATCACATAATTAAATTGTCCAGATTTTGACAAATTAAATACTTAACAATTATTTGAATCGAAATAAATAATTGCATTTTATTTAATTCCAGCAACTAAAGTTGTAAAGAATTAAAACAAACTCAAAACGAGCAAACAAGCTCATTGAGCTGAAAACGAGCTGAATTGAGCTCAACCAGCCGGAATCGAACTAATTCAACTCGCAAAAGATTGCGAGCAACACTTAGGAAGCTGGTCCAAGAGGGTGCTCGGGGCGTGGCTGTATCATCCCTTCTCTCTTTAGAGTAATTTGTCCTCAAATCGGGCCATTTGCTCGCGAAGAATCTTCCACCATCACAGCCCCTTGGGTCGATGAATTTGACAAACTAAAATACCGGTTAGTTACTTGCCCTCCTTCTTTAGGAGGGTACCACGTCAAGGTGCCACATACATAATAATAAAATGGGTTAATGGCACTAGGAATTAGGAACTCAAAAACATTTCCCAAATTCGCAGTCCAAGCTAGAACACATAATCTATTGCTGGATCGAGAAGTATAAAGTGACCTTACAATTCCAAAATAAATAAAAAAACTTTACGTCCAGCATCATAGAAGGAGCAACAGTCAATTTAAAATTGCAATTGGAGTGCACAAGTTTCATTTCCTTAGTTAAGGACCTAGTATCAATTAAGTACAAGTCATGCTCACGTTCAGCCTCACAAAATTAGGATTGCTTGATTCTTTTCAATATCGAACCAGACTGAAGAACTCCAGGTCTAAACAAATGAGCTTGATCACTCATTCTAGGTTGCAGCGTGAATTTCTTAACCTCCAACAATTTACACAAGTGATAAAAAGTGAATTTTGACATCCATATATTCAAACAATCATATATCGCAAATATCATTTGAACAGACTTGTACAAGCATGTGGGGTTTGCACAACAGTTCAAAGAATGCACATTACCACCACAATCAAACAAATTGAAATTTTTAAATGAACATTCACTGTCACGCATGACCAAGTTTTGCTTTTGCTGATTGTCCATTACTTCATCCACACACTTTGATACGATCCCGGCTCCATCGAGTGATCCGAGTCATTTGAATATGCGATAGTTAAACAAGAAGTATCGTTCGTTGATGTAATTTGATTTTGAAAGCTGAATGAGTATGGAACAAGATAACAATGTCGGGTTCAAACGGTAAGTTCAGAAAGTTTAGGGCTTGATGATCGACAGGAAATAAGAAATAAAAATGGTTCGGGATGGAATGAGTGAAACGGCTTAAGGTCAAACTGAACCAACACTATATTGAATGTTGACCCGAGGTTTATAAGACCCTTAAGGTGGAATTTGTGAAGGATAAGGACCTTGACCCGTTACCTAGGGAGGTAAGAACCAGAGGTATAGTTTTGGGTCAACGCCACACTCGACTCGAGTGATAAGTTCAGAAACAGACTAGTTTGACGCCACTGACAACAGATAAGCCAAGCTAAGTCCTTGAACGAAATTTGAGAGAAGAAATCTCACCATATAACTCAATATATATTAAAAAGTATCAAAAAATCCCAAAAACATCTTATGAGCTTCATATTTATAGCTCAAACACATGACCAGCCGAATAGACAATTAAGTACATGAATAGTCAAATGTATTCAGCTTTAATGAGCTGAATCTTCCTTGAAATTTCCAGGTAGCATCCTTGTGCATGTAGAACGTGAATGGTCAGCTTTTAGAGGCCTTGGATTCAGCTAATAATAACAAAATGTTGAATAAGCTGAATGGAGTTTGTAAGGTTCAGCTAATGTGCATATGGAGCTGAATTAATGCATGGATGTGTTTAAGGAGCTGAATGGAGGCATGTATGTATTTAGGGAGCTGAATGAGGATGCTAGTTTCGTTCAATGTACTTAGATGCAATAAAGAGCTGTTTTGATCAGCTGAATAAACTTGGAATTTGAATGTCTAGCTTGGGAAATCTTGAAGGCAGCTAACTCTTGGCCGAATAGTCACTTAGAAGAACTCAATCATCATTCATGCATGAGTGCCGTCCAATGTATGTACCTGGAACAAATTAAAAACAACGACTTAAATGAGTTTAAAACATATTAAAATTCGGCAGCAGCAGAACTCATTTAATTTAGCTCATAAATTCTGCTAAAGTGAAGACAAATTAAATCAAAATTAAAAATCTGTACACATTTATATTATGTACTAGCTAATACGCATTAAACATAAAATGTGACAAATTTAATTAAACTGAATTAAATACTCATCATTTAATTAAACTGAATTAACTAATTAAACTAACTTGATTAATTTATTATAGCAACTACGTAACGCATAAAATAAATTGAAGTTTAAGCTCAACGAGCTAGAGTCAGCTCGAATAAAGCTCAATTTAGCTTCAACAAACTAGACCAGCTTGCGAAAGTTTGTGAAGGACGCTTGATGAGCTGAACCAAGGACGTTCCCGGGGCGTGGTCGTATCATCCCCCCTTCTTCGAAGCGACTTGTCCTCAAGTCGAGCCTCTTGGTCCTCAAAAAAGGTGTGACAGCCCAAAGTTGGCCCTAGTCGGGAAGTAGTTTCGGGACCGCTAAACCGAGTCACCGAAATGTTTGAATGTGATACTTATTGTCTAGAATATGTAATTATGAATGTGTGAAAATTTCAAGCTTCAATTTGGTTGATTTCATGTGAATTTAGTCAATAGGACTTATGTGAGAAAATTCTAAAATGTGATAGGTCAATGTGTGAGGACCTATTAGTGCATGTGGACAAAGGGGGGGACTTGCATGTCAAATTTCCCCCCCTAATGAGTAGTGGCCGGCCATGACAAAGAATGATGGGCAAAACATGTCATGAAACATGTTTTGTTAGTGGAAGAATAAAATAAGGAGTATGGGTAATAAAGAAATGGAAACAAAAGAAAAAAAAATGTGTGTGTAGTGTTTGTCCCCCCCATTGCCGTGAGCTAAAGAAGAGAAAGGGGGAATTTTGTTCATCCTTTTCTCATCTTCATGCTTGCCAAAACTAGAAAGAAAAACAAAGAAAAATTTTCTCATCCTTTGGTTCATCCTTGGCCAAAAATTTTAAGGAGGAAAGAAGAAGAAAGGTGAAGAGATTCGGCCATGCATGTAGCTAGGCTAAGGTATGTTTGATGATGTTCCATGAGAGGCATGCATGTTTTAGTTGTTAGCTTGAGTTCTACCTAACCCATGGTCTAAATCTTGCTATGTGATGGAAATGGCACTTGACCATGGATGCATCATTCTTGGTTGATGTTTGATGTTGTGGTGATGAGGCATGAGGATGAGTTAAGATTCGGCCTAGGTGGAGGTTGTGTTAATGCCATTGCATGCAAAATTTGAAGCTTGTTAATGATGCATGTGATGATGGCTTGATGATTCTTGAACCTCCTTTTTAGCATTTTTGTGTGAGCACATATGTGCATTGGTTGCTAAATGGAGAAGAATCGGCTAGCAAGATGTGTGCTAAGGCCGAATGTAACTTTGCATGTTAATGAGCAATGCATGTGTTAAATTGATGAAAAGGGGGAGGATGCTTTACTAGTGTGTATATGTGTGTATTAAGTGTTGAAATCGACCCCAAAAATGGACATGCATATTCGGCCAAGGGGAAAGAAATTAGCTAATATGTTGTGTTGATGCATGATTTTTGCATGTATGAGACTTTAATGTCTAATGTATGAATATGGGCTAAGTGCCTTGTGTTCATCTTTTGATGCCTAAATGATGAAATCAATTTATTTGTTTGATTAAGCTCAAGAGCAAAGGGGAAATAAAACCGATAAAGGGAAGGAAAAAGTGGTTGAATAGCTAGCGGAATCGTTCGACAACACCCGAGGTAAGTTCTTGAGTAAGAGAGCTTAAATTACGATGTGATTAAATCATGTTTTAAGCAAATTAAAATCATGCTCTATGAGTGGCTATTGAGCCGAATGTGCAAGGATGGTGTGTGCCTTGTGTTTGAGTTTCGCAAATGAAAATGAAATATGAATGTGCATGATTAATTGAATGCTGTCCGGGCTAAGTCCCGAAGGCTTTGTGCTAAGTGAATATATCCGGACTAAGATCCGAAGGCCTTTGTGCGAGATACTAAATCCGGGTTAAGTCCCGAAGGCATTCGTGCGAGTTATTAAATCCGGGTTAAGTCCCGAAGGCATTCGTGCGAGTTATTAAATCCGGGTTAAGTCCCGAAGGCATTCGTGCGAGTTGTTAAATCCGGGTTAAGTCCCGAAGGCATTCGTGCGAGTTGTTAAATCTGGGTTATGTCCCGAAGGCATTGTGTGAGTTACTAAAACCGGGCTATGTCCCGAAGGCATTTGAACGAGGAGCTATATCCGGTTAAATCCCGAAGGTACGTGATTTGGTAATGAATGAGCTTGCTGTAAAATTCCAGCGAATACTCGAAAAACATCCCAATATGGGGATATGTTACGTATGTGTTGAATTTAATCGAGCCCTTACAAATAAATGTTCGCTCAGTTGATAAACGAGCTATCGGCCTTCGGCTAAGTTAGTCTATTGTGTATGTGCATAAGGGTTGTTAATGTTGTGAAGCAAGTTTAATATCGATAAATTGCGTATTATGAAATATTCCGTTTAGCTAAATGTGTGATATTCTTTGTTTATGCTGGAATTCCTTGCTCAAACTTACTAAGCATAAATTGCTTACTCGTTACATTGCTCCTCTGTTTTATAGATTTTTGGTTCTCCAGCTATCGGACTCGGGATCTTGAAGTCGAAGTCGCCCACACTATCAAAGGCTCTTTTGGGTACTATTTTGGTTGAATTTTGATATGGCATGTATAGGACTACCCATCGTTGTCTTTCGAGTACTTAATGAAATGTATAAGTGTACAGCCATGCGAAAATGGCTTGTAGAAGTGGAGTATGGCATTAGACCATTCGTATTTATGAATGTATAGATGGTTTCATGATGTAACTATAGTTGGAATGGAAGTGTTGAGCAAATGACCAGCCACTAGAATGGCTAAGTATGATCATATGTGGGCTTATGTATGACAAGGCCCTAGTTGGTCCATGAAACCCCAAATTAGGTAAGGTTTACTTTGAAAACAGAAGCTGATAGCAGCAGTGGTGTGGATTGGAAAAATCACAAGAATTCGTAGGAGTGGAATTAAATAGTGAATAAATTATGTAATCGAACCTTGATGAGTCTACTTTCATATGGAAGTAACGAAACAATCATAGGAACAGTACAGTAAGAGATATTCGGGTTCTTGTGGAACAGGGCCAGAACAGTTTCTGGATTCCCTGTTCCGACTTTGGAAATTCACTATAAATTGACCAGAGATAATTAGGGGTCATACCATATATGTATGGATTCCTCTCTGAGTCTAGTTTCCATAGAAACAAACGGCATCAGCATTGAAGCTCTGTGCAGAGAGATATCCCAGTCGTAATGGGAAAAGGTCAGTGTAGTCGACCCCTGTAACATGGGAGACTTTGACTAATAAACTGTACTAATTGGCCCGACCAAAAATTCTAGAAAAAAATACATATGTGGGAACATGAGTCTAGTTTCAGGGAAAAATCACAAAACTGATTTTCGAGTTGTGAAACTCAAGATATGATTTTTGAAGCGACTAGTACTCAGACTGGGCAGTGTCTGGAAAAATTTTTCAAAGCTTGTTGACATCTCGTGTCCGACTCCGGTGTCGGTCTCGGGTTCGGGGTGTTACAAAAGGTTTGTCCTTATACAGCCCTTTACGGTAGCATGGAATGAATAGGCTCACAAAATCCTGAAAAAAAATCATTACTTGACAAGAAGAGACGTTATCAATGTCATAGAGAAAAGATCTAACAAAACAATGAGTTAAAAATATTAAAACACATTTCAACCATTTGTTGCATGCTTGAGCAAATGAACAACTGCCGAGTTCAAAGTAGTCTACAAACCTTACCATTTCAAATGGAATCTCCTTGTCCGGCCACAATGAACGTTTTGAAGTGAATTAAAAAATCATAAGGAAATTGATCAAATGAACACTTATTCCACTTCTCACTCTATTCAGTTGAATCAAACAGACAAAATTTTTACAACCAAATGGGTTTGATATATCGTCAGCAAACAATGTATCACCAAACAAATGGGTCAAAAGAAATATATTCACAAGTATGTTAAAACGTTCATTTGCCTCGAATCTCTTCCAAATTTCTTTGTTCAAGCGAAGTAAGCTTTCACAGCAATTCAACGAACACACTTTTTCAACACTATCAGGTAAATAAAAAAATCATTAGATTCATACTCTTGTTCGATTGAAACGTGTAGTGGACGTTTGCCTATCGATTCACCAACAAATTTATCAACAAAAATAGTCTTACCAAAGAATTTCAAAAGAAATATAAACACCATCAATTCGATCCTTTCGTCACAAACAAATGAATGGAAATCTTGTACAATAAACCCTATCAAGCTGAATAGTTAAACACATCATGATTTAAATACTTTGCAAAAACCAATTCTTCAACAAGATGTTTATTACCAATAAGGCAGAGAGATTTTAAAGTTTTCATAAATCATACCTTGTTTACCTCGAAGAATGGAAAAACAAGGATCATTTTTACCTTCATCGATCATCATAAATCTTCTCTCCTTGGACTTGTAATGCAGTCAAAGCTCCTTGGTGGAATTAATTTGAAATGATGGGAAAATACAAAGACAATGAGCTCGTTGGTTACTGAAAACACCTTTGTTTTTCTCACTCATTTTTCTTTCACTTTCTTTTTCCTTGCTCTTGCTTTTCTCACAATCTCGATTCTTTTCTCTCAATCTCTCTTCTCTATTTTATTTTGTATCATTGTTCTTTTCTTTTTCACTCTCTTTCAATTCCTTTTTCTTTTCTTTTAATCTCTCCATGGATTGGTTTATTCGTTGTTGATGTTTCCACACTTGTTGTGGAGGCAGTGGGACTAAAGTGATGTTTTTGCCTATGTGCCTAAACGAATATTGGTTAGAGAACCCATTGTGTTGGACTCACCGATCAAACTGCCACGGCCTTCCAAGTAGTAAATGGCCCGCATGCATGGGTACAACGTCGCACAAAATCAATGCTTGCTTGGTCACCTTAAGTTTGACTCCTTCGTTGAGCCATTGCAACTTGTAAGGACTCGGATGCTTGAGAGTTGGCAAAGACAACTTCTCGATCATAAGTGTACTTGCAACATTTGTGCAACTCCCGCCATCAATTACAACGCTGCACACTTTTCCCAATACATAATAGCGAGTATGAAATAGATTTTCTCGTTGAGGCTCACTTACCGAATTTTGCGCATTGAGGCTTCGTTTGACAATGAGCATCTTGCCCTAAACAGCAAACTCTACTTCTTCTTCATTTTTAGAGCGAGATTTAACTTCATCTTTATTTTTTTATAACTTCATATTTTTTTCTTTCTTTTTTTAATTTTCGTAATGCTTTTTTTTTACTTTTCCAATACAATATGCTGAATAAAAATGAAAACAAATACAAAATTTTTTTCAACTTATTTTTTTTTCAATTCACGAACCTAATTCAAATTTTTCGATCTTTGACACTCATTGTTTTCAAGCTCTGATACCAAATGATGCGATCTCGGCTCCGTCGAGTGATCTGAGTCGTTTGTATATGCAATCGTTAAACAAGAAGTCTCGTTCGTTGATGTAATTTGATTTGGAAAGTTGAATGAGTATGGAACAAGATAACAATGTTAGGTTCAAACGGTAAGTTCAGAAAGTTTAGGGCTTGATGATCGAAAGGAAATAAGAAATAAAAATGGTTCGGGATGGAATGGAGTGAAATGGCTTAAGGTCAAACTCAACCAACACAATATTGAATGTTGACCCGAGTGATAAGTTCAGAAACAGACTAGTTTGACGCCACTGACAACAGATAAGCCAAGCTAAGTCCTTGAACGAAATTTGAGAGAAGAAATCTCACCATATAACTCAATATATATTAAAAAGTATCAAAAAGTCCCAAAAACATCTTATGAGCTTCATATTTATAGCTCAAACACATGACCAGCCGAATAGACAATTAAGTACATGAATAGTCAAATGTATTCAGCTTTAATGAGCTGAATCTTCCTTGAAATTTCCAGGTAGCATCCTTGTGCATGTAGAACGTGAATGGTCAGCTTTTAGAGGCCTTGGATTCAGCTAATAATAACAAAATGTTGAATAAGCTGAATGGAGTTTGTAAGGTTCAGCTAATGTGCATATGGAGCTGAATTAATGCATGGATGTGTTTAAGGAGCTGAATGGAGGCATGTATGTATTTAGGGAGCTGAATGAGGATGCTAGTTTCGTCCAATGTACTTAGATGCAATAAAGAGCTGTTTTGATCAGCTGAATAAACTTGGAATTTGATGATACGACCTCGGTTTAGTAGTTGAACCCGAGTCGTTTAGTTCCCGATCGTAAACGAAGAAGTAGAATAGACGAGAAGAAGATAGAATATAATTGAGTTTCAAGAAGTAAAGTAAGTCCGTGCAAAGTTGGATATGGATTTGGTTTAAGTCGAAATGGTATGACTAGAATGGTCGAGTTCGGTTTAAGATTAATTAGAAAATGGTATTTGGTTTTGGTACGTTTTGGTATTTGGGAATTGGTACTAAATGGTAAAGGATTTGGTACGAAATGGTAATGGTTCAAAAGGTCAAGAGTGAACCAACACTGAAGAAAAGTGTCGACCCGAAACTTATAGGACCAAATTGAGTTGGAAATGGTTAATAAGGACCTTGACCCGATACTTAGTAAAGTATGAACCAAAGGTATCAAAGGTGAACGCCACACTCGGGTTTTAGGAGTGATAAGTTCGAAAAAGACTCGGAAAGACGCCACTAAAAGCTTAGATAAGTCTTACGGGTCTCGAACGAAATTTGAGAGAAAATGCCTCACAAATTTGGCAGCAATTCGCTAATTAAAAATGTCAAAAAGTCCTTTACAAAGTAAAATTTCAGCTATTTATAAGCAACACCTAAGCTAGCCGAATGGTCACTTACATTCCTTAAAAATTAAGCAAATGAATCACTTAAATGAACTAGCTAAATTTGGCTGAACATGGAGCTCCATTAGACACCTTCTAGATGAAGCATTGGACTTGGAAAATTTTGGATGATGCATGGATAGCTAGGTTCGGCCAATGGGCATAAATTAGCTCATTTATGTTGCAACTCTTGGCTGAAAAGTGACCAGCAATTAAGAGGGTAATGAGCAGCCAATTTAAGTGTGAAAGCTCAACATTGAAGAGTCATGGAGTGTGAACACATGGAACCGAAAAGCCAAGATGCATCCAGCAAATGTGAAAGGATTAATTGACAGCTTTGGAGTTGGAAACATTAGCTCTCTTGACTGAATAGTCACCTAGGAATGCCAAATTCAGCTCACCAATTTGATGCATGTATCTCCAGGTTCATTGAATCTATTGTGCATGCACCAAGCTAAATGAATCTCCACATTCGGCTCACCTTGCTAAATGAACCCCCACATTCGGCCAACCTACAAAAATAGGAAGAACTAAGATTAATGTGGTATTTAGCTGAACTAAATTAAGAATAAAAACAAGACACATTAATTCGGTCAACAATGACACTAAAATCAGTTCATTAAATTCGGCAGCTTTAAAGCAATTTTAAATCATGTAATAAAACTTGACATATTAAAAACATGCAACAAACATATTAATAAGCTGTAATAAACTAATTAAATCGACTTAAATAAATATTCAGCTATTAAATTAATGTCTAGTTGATATTGAGCTGAATTGAAAATGTTTGAGCTGAAGTTGAGCTAAGTCGAGCTTATTGAGCTGAAATGGAAGTTAATTCAGCTCGTATTAAAGTGCAAGGAAGGCTCATCGAGTTTGTCCAAGCTTCGTCAATGCGTCCAACCAAAGTCTCGCCCCAAACTTGATCTACTAAGGCCGAAATAGCCTCCTTGAATTGTTTAGCTCGTGATCGGGTGATTGGACCTTGAGGCAGCTCCAAAGGCTCCTTGCTCGAGCTAGGTTGGACTTGAAGCGTGGCTGTATCATTTGAATATCCAACTAGGGAAATCTTGAAGGCAGCTAACTCTTGGCCGAATAGTCACTTAGAAGAACTCAATCATCATTCGTGCATGAGTGTCGTCCAATGTATGTACCTGGAACAAATTAAAAACAACAAATTAAATAAGTTTAAAACATATTAAAATTCAGCAGCAGCTAAACTCATTTAATTTAGCTCATAAATTCGGCTAAAGTTAAGACAAATTAAATGAAATTAAAAATCTGTACACATTTATATTATGTACTAGCTAATACACATTAAACATAAAATGTGACACAATTAACACAAATAATTAAGATGTTCAGATTTTGACAAATTAAATACACATCATTTAATTAAGCTGAATTAACTAATTAAACTAACTTGATTAATTTATTCCAGCAACCATGTAAAGCATAAAATAAATCGAAGTTCAAGCTCAACGAGCTAGAGTCAGCTCGAATAAAACTCCATTGAGCTGGAACAAACTAGACCAGCTTGCGAAAGTTTGCGAAGGACGCCTGATGAGCTGAACCAAGGATGTTCCCAGGGCGTGGTCGTATCATCCCCCTTTCTTCGAAGCGACTTGTCCTCAAGTCGAGCCTCTTGTTCCTCATAAAAGGTTTGTCCTTATACAGCCTTTTACGGTAGCATGGAATGAACAGGCTCACATAATCCTGAAAAAAAGTTATCACTTGACAAGAAGAGACGTTATCAATGTCATAGAGAAAAGATCTGACAAAACGATGAGTTAAAAATATTAAAACCCATTTCAACCAGTGGTTGCATGCTTGAGCAAATGAACAACTGCCGAGTTCAAAGTAGTCTACAAACCTTACCTTTTCAAATGGAATCTCCTTGTCCGGCCACAATGAACATTTAGAAGTCAATTAAAAAATTATAAGGAAATTGATCAAATGAACACTTACTCCACATCTCACTCTATTCAGTTGAATCAAACACACAAAATTTTTACAATCAAATGGGTTTGATATATCGTCAGCAAACAATGTATCACCAAACAAATGAGTCAAAAGAAATATATTCACAGGCATGTTAAAATGTTCATTTGCCTCGAATCTCTTCCAAATTTCTTTGTTCGAGCGAAGTAGGCTTTCACAGCAATTCAACGAACACACTTTTTCAACACTATCAGGTAAATAAAAAAACCATTAGATTCATACTCTTGTTTAATTGAAACGTGTAGTGGATGTTTTCTGATATGAGCTCGCCCATGAAGATAGGTGCCGAATCCATGGAGTTGCCTATGGGGCCAATTACTCGAGCACGTGCCAAGAAGTTCCAAGATGCCGTGGCAAGCTATATTGCTCGATTGTGGAGTGATGGGTTGATTGCACCTAGAACGCCCAGCTCAACTAGCTTGATTCGCACCATCCTACAAGCTAATTTTAGCTCGTGTCAGCTTAATTCAGCTCAATTCGGCACTTAATTAATTCAAGGAGCTGATTATATTTATTTTGAATAAATTTAATTAGTTGTGTTAGTTAGAATCAGCTCAAATCATTTAATTAAATAAATATGTCTTAATCTGGACATTTTTAATTCAGCTTATTAAATATGTTTTATATTAATACATGCCTTTAATATGTCCATATTAAGTCATAAATTAAATGTGTTTAGTTTAATTACAAAGTTTTAATGTGTCTTGACTTAGACAAATTTATTAGTGGCTGCTAATTAATTTGTCTTAGTTAAATTAATGTGCAGAATTTTAATATGTCCAGCTGCTGATTTCATGAGTATTAAACTTGTCTTAACCACATTTATTTGATGTTTTTCAGCTAGCTTAATGGCAAAGGAAGCTCATAAAGAAGGAGCATGTATTTGGGCACATGCATGGACGGCTTTTAAAGTGCAGCTACCTTGTGTTTCCAGCTGATTTTTCGTGTAGCCCAATGGACTTCAAGCTGATATTTTAAGCTTCTCCAAGGGTCAATTTCGTGGAGAGCAATGGCCAAAAGGTGCTTCATAAATTCCAGCAACTAATTCACTTGGTGGCTACTCATATTCGGCCAAAAAAAGCATAATTCTTGAAGCTGTCCATTTCTCTTCTCCATAGTAGCAATTAAGCTATTTTAAAACATTAGTTGAATGTGAATTATCATCCTTAAAGGGGCCAGCGGAATCATCTCTTCTAGAAGGTTATTATTCAGATTTTTTTTTGTTTATGAATGCATCTAGGACATTGCTAGGAAGTTTCCTAAAGAAGCTTAAGGCTTAAGAATCTGATTAGACTATTCGGCTACCTTAGTCCATCCTATAAATAGGCCATGTAATTCACATTTTGAGGTTAATGAACAATTTTATAGCTTTGCTAAATTGTGAGGTTGTTTTCAACTCTCGTTATTCTCCAAGGACTAGTGAGACTTATCAATATCTTTGTGGCGTCAAACTTGTCTTTGTTTATATTCGAACTTATCACTTTAATCCCAAAAGTGTGGCGTTCGATTCATACTGAGGTTCCTATCATATTTTGATAGTGGGTCGAAGTCTTTAATCCATTTCACAAACCTTTCATCAACACCTTACCATCCTAAGCATTCTCCTAAGTTACGGGTTAACACACTCCATTGTGTTAGTTCAGCTTTGAATCCTTAGCCACATTGCATTCTCTGACTTTTGTTTCATTTCCTAAATCAACCAAACTCATTTTAGCCTTAATCATCTTTTCCTTCTAGCCTATTTTGTAAAGCTTTCAAATTACTCTTAATTCACGATTGGGTAATTTCTACGACTCAAATCATTAACGAGGCGAGGGTGTATCAAGTTTGTATCAGAGCTTGTCGAATTAGAGTAAGAATCGTTGTAATCGATATTACGAGATTGTAAAAAAATCAAAAAAAATTTGAAAAAAAATATTATTTTGTGTTCAAAACTTTCTATTGTATTCAGCAAAGTGTAAAAAAAAAGTTCGTAGTTGGATAGTAAAAGCATTGTTTGCTGCCCGAGGAACCGTATCTATATAGCCACACTATTTCCTTCTATTTTTTTTTCTTTGTTTGTTAGCCTACCCGATCCTAAAATAATTCCCTACCAAGCCACATCTATTTTGTAAGCCGACCCCAATCGATTTTGATTTGTCAAACTTAGTTTGCGAAGAATTTCGAGAGGCGAAAATCGAGTGGTAAAAGGCAAGAGAGATTGGTGAGACTATTAGAGAGTAGAAAAGCCAAAGTGAGTGATTATTCTTTGTGAGTGATTGGTGAGTTCTTGTTGTGAGTCTTTAAAGAATTTTAAAAAAATGTCACGAAGTCTGGAAAGGAATCCAAATGAGGTATGGGTTTCGTCCGATAAGAAATGTTGGAGGAGGAGTGACGGATCTCACTTTGCAAGCCATTATGCGAGGAATGGAGCGATTGTTTGATCGCAAGCTTGAACCAATCAAAGACCGCTTATATCGAGTTGAAATACGAGGACAACGCGAAGTGACTCCGGAAGATGCAAGGCGAGAACGAGAGCAACCAATTGACAACTTTGATGAAGGAGAATCTGAAGGTGACCACTTGTCTGAACAAGGAAACCCTCAACGGTTCCCACGAAATTGAGGCCCAAGAAATCGAGACCGTCCTGATGACAATCTCAAAAATATCAAGATGACTATTCCACCGTTTCAAGGAAAGAATGATCCTGAATCTTACTTGGAGTGGGAAAAGAAGATGGAACTCGTCTTCGAGTGCCATAACTATTCAGAAAATAAGAAGGTAAAGCTCGCTGCCATTGAATTCTCGGATTATGCAATCGTGTGGTGGGATCAATTGGTGACTAGCCGAAGGAGGAATGGGGAGAGGCCTATCTCTACGTGGGCTGAAATGAAGGCTGTTATGCGCAAGCGATTTGTTCCCTCCTATTACCATCGAGAGTTGTACCAATGATTGCAAAGTCTCACTCAAGGCAACCGAAGCGTCAAGGACTACTACAAAGACATGGAAATTGCTATGATAAGAGCCGACGTGGAGGAGGATCGTGAAGCAACCATGGCGAGGTTTCTAGTCGGCCTAAATCGAGATATTGCCAATATCGTCGAGCTACAACACTATGTAGAAGTTATGGACATGGTGCATATGGCAATCAAAGTGGAAAAGCAATTGAAAAGGAAAGGATCCACTCGAACATATCCAACGGCTTCTACTAACAAGTGGGCTCAAGGTACTAGCAAAACTCCTAATCGGCCTAAGGAGCCTTTTGTTGCTGCTAAATCCAACCAACCAAGTGGCAAAGCTAGCAAAAATAAAAACGAGGCTGCTTCGAATCATTCTCGTGATATCAAGTGTTTCAAGTGTCAAGGAAGAGGCCACATTGCGAGTCAATGTCCTAATCGATGAGTGATGGTGGTTCGTTCAAATGGCGAGATTGAATCCGAAGATGAACAAGAGGAGGAGCCTGAAATTCCCATGGAGGAAGGTGAAGAGCTCGAGCTGCCCGTTGAAGGTGAATTACTTGTTGTCAAAATGAGTTTGAATATCCAAGTAGCCGAGGAGGAACAACAACGAGATAACATCTTTCACACCCGTTGCCATGTTCAAGGTAAGGTGTGTAGTTTGATTATTGACGGAGGTAGTTGCACCAACTTCGCAAGTTCTTTGCTTGTTGAAAAACTTGGTTTAGCCACCACAAAGCATCCAACCCCTTACAAGCTACAATGGCTAAATGACGGAGGTGAACTCAAGGTGACGAAGCAAGCAAAAGTGGTGTTTTCCATAGGCAAGTACCAAGACGAGGTGATTTGTGATGTCGTGCCCATGTACGCGGGGCATTTGCTATTGGGCCGTCCTTGGCAATTTGACTGACGAGTAGTCCACGACGGTTATACAAACTGATATTCATTCAAGCACCTTGGAAGGAATGTTACATTATCTCCTCTCACACCGAAGCAAGTGCATGAAGACCAACTCAAGATGAAGCAATCTATTGAGCGAGAAAAAGAAAAAGAGAAAAACAAAAAGAGTGAAAAGAAAAAGAAAGAAACGAAGATGAGAGTGAGGTAACAAAGAACAAGAGTATGAAAATAAAAAACGACTGTTTTTGCTACAAAAAAGAGAGATTCGAAAATTGATGTTGGCAAGGCAACCCATCTTTGTACTTATGTTCAAAGAGTGTTTATTGGAAACTAACGAACTTGAGGATACTTTGCCTACTCCTATCGTTTCTTTGTTGCAGGAATTTGGAGATGTTTTTCCCGAAGAAGTGCCAAATGGCCTACCTCCCATTCGAGGAATCGAGCACCAAATTGATTTTGTGACCGGTGCTGCAATTCCAACTAGGCCAGGATATAGAAGTAATCCTGAGGAAACGAAGGAATTGGAAAAACAAGTAGCCGAATTAATGGAGAAGGGCTACATCCGTGAAAGTTTAAGTCCGTGCGCGGTTCCGGTTTTGTTGGTTCCTAAAAAGGATGGATCATGGCGAATGTGCGTTGACTGCCGCGCCATCAATAAAATTACCATAAAATATCGCCATCCTATTCCCCGCCTCGATGACATGCTTGATGAACTTAGTGGAGCCCAATTGTTTTCGAAGATCGATTTAAAAAGTGGGTATCATCAAATCAGAATGCGGGAGGGAGACGAATGGAAAACTGCGTTCAAAACTAAATATGGTTTGTATGAATGGTTGGTAATGCCATTCGGACTTACCAACGCTCTTAGTACTTTCATGCGTCTCATGAATTATGTTTTACGTTCGTTCATTGGGAAATTCTGTGTTGTATATTTTGATGATATTTTAGTCTATAGCAAGAGCTTGGAAGATCATATTCAACATCTACGTGCTGTGCTTGAAGTCTTGTGAAAAGAGGTACTTTATGCCAATTTAAAGAAATGTTCTTTTTGCACTAATGAAGTTGTTTTTCTAGGCTTTGTGGTAAGTGCTCGTGGATTAGAAGTTGACCAAGAAAAGGTCAATGCAATCAACGAATGGCCGCGTCCAACGAACATCAGCCAAGTGAGGAGTTTTCACGGGTTGGCAAGCTTCTATCGAAGGTTTGTGCCTAATTTTAGTTCTGTAGCTGCCCCCTTGATAGGTATAATTAAGAAAAACTCTCCTTTTGTGTGGACTGATGAACAAGAGAATTCTTTTAATAAGCTTAAAGAATGTCTAACTAATGCACCATTGTTGTCTTTACCTGATTTTAATAAGACATTCGAGATAGAGTGTGATGCTTCAGGTATTGCCATTGGCACTGCTTTGATGCAAGATGGACGGCCTATTGCATACTTTAGTGAAAAGCTTAACGGAGCTATGTTGAATTATCCAACGTATGATAAGGAACTATATGCATTGGTCCGAGCTCTCGAAACATGGCAACACTATTTATGGTTGAAGGAATTTGTAATTCATTCGGACCACGAGGCTCTAAAGCATTTGAAGGGACAAACCAAGCTCAATAAACGTCATGCCAAGTGGGTGGAATATTTGGAGTCGTTTCCATACGTGATCAAATATAAAAAGGGTAAGGAAAATGTTGTAGCCGACGCCCTATCCCGAAGGTATGCACTTGTCAATTTAATGCATTCTAAATTGCTTGGTTTTGAATTTATCAAAGATCTTTACAAATCTGATATTGACTTTGGTGAAATTTATGAGTCTAGTTCGCATGGTGCTAGTGAAAAGTACTTTCAGCATGAGGGATATTTATTTCGTGAAGGCAAGCTTTGTGTGCCTCAAAGTTCTGTGCGAAATGTGCTTGTTGAAGATGATACGATCACGATTTAGTAGTTGAGTCCGAGTCGTTTGATTCCCGATCGTAAACGAAAAAGTAGATTAGACGAGAAGGAGTTAGAATATATTTGTGTACAAAGAAGTAAGATAAGTTCGTGCAAAGTTGGATGTGGATTTGGTTTAAGTCGAAATGGTATGAATAGAATGGAAGAGTTCGGTTTAGGATAATTAAGAAATGGTATTTGGTTTTGGTACGTTTTGGTATTTGGGAATTGGTACGAAATGGTATGGAATTGGTATGAAATGGTATGGTATTTGGTACGAATTGGTAACGGTTCAAAGAGGTCAAGAATGAACCAACACTAAAGAAAAGTGTCGACCCGAAACTTATAGGACCTAAATGAATTGGAAATGGTTAAAAAGAACCTTGACCCGATACTTAGGAAAGTATGAACCAAAGGTATCAAAGGCGAACGCCACACTCGGGTTAAGGAGTGATAAGTTCGGAAAAGACTCGGAAAGACGCCACTAAAAGCTTAGATAAGTCTTACGGGCCTCGAACGAAATTTGAGAGAAAATGCCTCACAAATTTGGCAGCAATTCGCTAATTAAAATGTCAAAAGTCCTTTACAAAGTAAAAAAATTCAGCTATTTATAATAATCTCCTAAGTTAGCCGAATAGTCTCTTTCAATCCTTAAGGAGTAAGCAAATGAACCACTTGAATGTGCTAGCTAGATTCGGCTGAACTTGACAAGCTTCTAGAACTCCCATTGAACCTTGATCACTTTGAATGGTGCATGAAGAAGTTAAATTCGGCCAATGTACATAAATGAACTCATTTAAGTTGTATCTTTTGCTGAAAACTGACCAGCCATTAAGAGGGATTTGAATGGCCAAATGAAGTGTGAACACTCGGTTTCAAAGAGTCTTTGTGTGTGAACATTCCAAACCGAAAAGCCAAGAGTGTGAACTTCATGTGTGAACGGCATTATGCTGGTTCTTGAATCATTTAAAATCAGCTGAACATTCCTCATGCATGTAACGCCACATTCATTGAACCTATGATGCATGCACCTAGCTTAAATGCTTCCACCCACATTCGGCCAACCTACACAACATGAACAAATGAATTTAGTTGATCATTATTCAGCTGAATCATATTAAAACGAAATTTAGACAACATTAATCCAAATAATTAAAACAAAACTCAATTAATTAAACTAAGTCTAATTAATTCAGTTTGGACAAGACACATTAAAACATGTATTAAGACTTATTTATAAGCTGTAGGAATTTAATTTAACTTAATAACATGTAAGAAAAACACAATTAATCATGCATAATTAAATCCAACCAGATTTTAAACCAAATAAATAATGAATATTAATTGAGCTGTAATAAACTAATTAAATGACTCAAATAATTATTTCAGCTACTATAATAAGGTCTTAATGAAATTGAGCTAGTTCGAGCTCATTGAGCTTGAAAGGAGCTGGAAACGAGCTAAATGAAGCTCCACAAAATAAGATTGAGCTACGTCCAGCTTGCAAACACGACGAGCCTCGCTTGTAGGCTGATGCAATGGCCATTCCCAAGGGCGGGTCGTATCAGAAGAAGCCCATAGTGGTGGACTTATGGGTCACTTTGGGGTTGCCAAAACTCTAGCAATTTTGCACGAACATTTCTATTGGCCCAAAATGAAACACGACGTCCAAAGGAAATGTGAACGTTGCATCACTTGTAAGAAGGCAAAGTCACGAATCCAACCGCATGGTTTATACACCCCGTTGCCTATCCCTGATGCTCCGTGGGTAGACATTTCAATGGACTTCGTTCTAGGCCTTCCGAGAACCAAAAGAGGAAAAGATTCAATATTTTTTGTTGTAGATCGTTTTTCGAAAATGGCCCATTTTATACCTTGTAATAAAACTGATGATGCTACTAACGTTGCTAATCTGTTTTTCAAGGAAGTAATTAGGTTGCATGGAATCCCTCGAACCATTGTCTCCGACCGCGACACAAAGTTTCTAAGTCATTTTTGGAGGACGTTGTGGGGGAAATTGGGCACCAAACTTCTATTTTCGACGACATGCCACCCTCAAACGGATGGCCAAACCGAAGTAGTAAACCGTGTGCTATCGACTTTGCTTCGAGCTATTTTGCAAAAGAATTTGAAAATATGGGAAGATTGCTTACCTCATGTGGAGTTCGCCTACAATCGAACCGTTCATTCCGCTACGAAATTTTCTCCTTTTGAGGTAGTATATGGTTTTAACCCCATTACCCCTTTTGATTTGGTTCCTATGCTTGCTAATGAGTTGGTGCATGTAGATGGTAAAAGAAAGGCCGATTTTGTCAAGCAATTGCACAAAAAGGTCAAAGATAATATCGAGAGGAGAACTGAACAATATGTTCGAATTGCTAAAAAGGGACGCAAATGAGTTGTATTCGAACCCGGTGACTGGGTTTGGATCCACTTGCGCAAGGAACGATTTCCCGAGCAAAGGAAATCCAAATTACAATCAAGGGGTGACGGTCCATTTCAAGTGTTGGAGCAGATTAATGATAATGTTTACAAAATCGACCTACCGGGTGAGTATGGAGTGAGTGCAAGTTTTAACGTTGCTGATCTCTCTCCCTTTGATGTAGGTGACGATTCGAGGACGAATCGCTTCGAAGAGAGGGAGGATGATATGAGCTCGCCCATGAAGATAGGTGCCGAATCCATGGAGTTGCCTATGGGGCCAATTACTCGAGCACGTGCCAAGAAGTTCCAAGATGCCGTGGCAAGCTATATTGCTCGATTGTGGAGTGATGGGTTGATTGCACCTAGAACGCCCAGCTCAACTAGCTTGATTCGCACCATCCTACAAGCTAATTTTAGCTCGTGTCAGCTTAATTCAGCTCAATTCGGCACTTAATTAGTTCAAGGAGCTGATTATATTTATTTTGAATAAATTTAATTAGTTGTGTTAGTTAGAATCAGCTCAAATCATTTAATTAAATAAATATGTCTTAATCTGGGCATTTTTAATTCAGCTTATTAAATATGTTTTATATTAATACATGCCTTTAATATGTCCATATTAAGTCATAAATTAAATGTGTTTAGTTTAATTACAAAGTTTTAATGTGTCTTGACTTAGACAAATTTATTAGTGGCTACTAATTAATTTGTCTTAGTTAAATTAATGTGCAGAATTTTAATATGTCCAGCTGCTGATTTCATGAGTATTAAACTTGTCTTAACCACATTTATTTGATGTTTTTCAGCTAGCTTAATGGCAAAGGAAGCTCATAAAGAAGGAGCATGTATTTGGGCACATGCATGGACGGCATTTAAAGTGCAGCTACCAAGCTGATATTTTGAGCTTCTTCAAGGGTCAATTTCGTGGAGAGCAATGGCCAAAAGGTCCTTCATAAATTCCAACAACTAATTCACTTGGTGGCTACTCATATTCGGCCAAAAAAAGCATAATTCTTGAAGCTGTCCATTTCTCTTCTCCATAGCAGCAATTAAGCTATTTTAAAACATTAGTTGAATGTGAATTATCATCCTTAAAGGGGCCAGCTGTATCATCTCTTCTAGAAGGTTATTATTCAGATTTTTTTTGTTTATGAATGCATCTAGGACATTGCTAGGAAGTTTCCTAAAGAAGCTTAAGGCTTAAGAATCTGATTAGACTATTCGGCTACCTTAGTCCATCCTATAAATAGGCCATGTAATTCACATTTTGAGGTTAATGAACAATTTTATAGCTTTGCTAAATTGTGAGGTTGTTTTCAACTCTCGTTATTCTCCAAGGACTAGTGAGACTTATCAATATCTTTGTGGCGTCAAACTTGTCTTTGTTTATATTCGAACTTATCACTTTAATCCCAAAAGTGTGGCGTTTGATTCATACTGAGGTTCCTATCATATTTTGATAGTGGGTCGAAGTCTTTAATCCATTTCACAAACCTTCCATCAACACCTTACCATCCTAAGCATTCTCCTAAGTTACGGGTTAACACACTCCATTGTGTTAGTTCGACTTTGAATCCTTAGCCACATTGCATTCTCTGACTTTTGTTTCATTTCCTAAATCAACCAAACTCATTTTAGCCTTAATCATCTTCTCCTTCTAGCCTATTTTGTAAAGCTTTCAAATTACTCTTAATTCACGATCGGGTAATTTCTACGACTCAAATCATTAACGAGGCGAGGGCGTATCATTTTCCTATTGATTCACCAACAAATTTATTAACAAAAATAGTCTTACCAAAGAATTTCAAAAGAAATATAAACACCATCAATTCGATCCTTTCGTCACAAACAAATGAATGGAAATCTTGTACAATAAACCCTTGCAATGGAAATTGAACAATTGGTTCTTCCAATATCGCATTATCAACATCACTGAAAATAGATAAATCACTTTTAGATAAAGCTGAATAGTTAAACACATCATGATTTAAATACTTTGCAAAAACCAATTCTTCAACAAGATGTTTATTACCAATAAGGCAGAGAGATTTTAAAGTTTTCATAAATCATACCTTGTTTACCTCGAAGAATGGAAAAACAAGGATCATTTTTACCTTCATTGATCATCATAAATCTTCTCTACTTGGACTTGTAATGCAATCGAAGCTCCTTGGTGGAATTAATCTAAAATGATGGGAAAATACAAATACAACGAGCTCATTGGTTAGTGTGATGTGAGCTTGCCTGCGAACCAAGGGGAGAACGAACAAGAAGCCATCAAGCTGCCCATTGGTCTGATAACGCGAGCTAGAGCTAAACAATTCAAAGATGCTATTTCAGCACTTGTGGATCGAATTGAGGAAAAAGATAGCAAAGAGCTTAGAGACGAGCTGAACAGTTTCAATTTCTTTGAAGTTGAATTTCGTTCCAGCTAATTAATTGTTGCTGGAATTTTTGGACCATTTAAATAAGCACTTAACTATGTTTTACTACAGCTTTTAATTATGTCTCAATTATTACAATTGTTTAATATGTCATTTTTAGCTGCATTGAATTTGTCTAGATGTCTTTAAATTGGTCTAAACATAAGACATGTTTTAATTATGCCTAATCGAATTAATATGTCTTGTTTAGTTCTTATTTAATTTGTTCTAATGATTAATTATTATGTTCATATTATATTCAGCTGAATTGGGGAAAATTAATGAAGTTTATTTGTTTTGTTTAGGTTCAGTCGAATGTGAGGATGCATGGGGAAGGTTGGCCGAATGTGCATTAAACAAGATGCATGCATGATTGATTCAATGCACCTAGCAATTCATGCATGAACTACATTAAAAATGGTGTGCTGATTTTTGGAGTTCCTTAGGTGACCATTCGGCAAAAGAGATGATTTTTCATTCTTCAAAGTTGCTATTTATTTCTTTCACATTGCTGAAAGTCTTTTGGCTATTCGGTTCATGGTGTTCACACTCCTAGACTCTTCAAAGCTTTGCTTTCACACTCCAAATGGCTGCTCATGTTCCTATTAATTGCTGATCATTTTTCAGCCAAAAGATGCAACTTAAATGAGTCTATTTATGCTCATTGACCGAACCTAGCCTATTCATGCACATTCAAGATGTTCAAGGTGCATTTGCCCATATAGAATATGACCATTGGAGCTCTCATTCAGCCGAATCTACATGGCCTAATAATTTTGCATTCATGCTGAATTTTAGTTCATTGTTTACTTAGAAACTAAGTCTTGAATTTGTCCATTCGGTTACTAGTTGAAAGGCTATAAATAGTTGTTGAATTTCTTGTAAAATGACTTTTTTTTGACGAATTTCTGAATGAAATATCATTTTAGTGAGGCAATTCACTCTCTTTATTCTTCAAAGCTCAATTGACTTATCTTTACGAGTGGCATCAATCTGACTTTGTTTCGAACTTATCACCCTTGGTGTGGCGTTCACAAATATACTGAAGGTTCCTATTTTGCTAAATAGAGGGTCTCGATTTTATCTACCATCCTTTTCTTTTTCTTTGAAACCTTTAAGCCCGGGTCCTTATTTGCTAATAAGGGTTCGTTCTTGTTTCATTGGAAACCATTTATCCCCATTTTGCTTCCTAAGTCATTTAAAACCATTATAACTCATCTTATTGAATTTGAACTAAATCGACGCTACCTAAATTCGATCGGGAACATAATACGACTCGTCACATCATCCGAAACGAGCTCGTATCATAGTGAAAACACCTTTCTTTTTCCCACTCATTTGTCTTTCACTTTCTTTTTCCTTGCTCTTGTTTTTCTCACAGTCTCGATTCTTTTCTCTCAATCTCTCTTCTCTCTTTTCTTTTGTGTCATTGTTCTTTTCTTTTTCACTCTCTTTCAATTCCTTTTTCTTTTCTTTCAAACTCTCCATAGATTGTTTTATTCGCTGTTGATATTTCCACACTTGTTGTGGAGGCAATGGGACTAAAGTGATGTTTTTGCCTTTATGCTTGAGCGAATATTGGTTAGAGAACCCATCGTGTTGGACTCGCCGATCAAACTGCCACGGCCTTCCAAGTAGTAAGTGGCCCGCATGCATGGGTACAATGTCGCACAAAATCTCGTCTTGGTAATTTCCAATTGAAAATGGAATCAACGCTTGTTTGGTCACCTTAAGTTTGACTCCTTCGTTGAGCCATTGCAACTTGTAAGGACTCGGATGCTTGAGAGGTTGCAAAGACAACTTCTCGATCATAAGTGTGCTTGCAACATTTGTGCAACTCTCGCCATCAATTACAACGTTGCATAATTTTCCCAATACAGAACAGCGAGTATGAATAGATTTTCTTGTTAATTCTCACTTATCGAGTTTTACGCATTGAGGCTTCGTTTGACAACGCATCTCGCCCTCAACAGCAAACTCTACTTCTTCTTCATTTTTAGAGGGAGATTTAGCTTCATCTTTGTTTTTGTCCGCTTCATCCTCCGATTCAATTTCACCATTGGGAAGCATGATTATTGTGTTATGATTTGGGCATTGACTTGCTATGTGTCCTCTCCCTTGGCATTTAAAACACTTGATGTCTCGAGAGCGAGTTTGAACATTTTCAAGGGCCTTACCTTTACTCGATTCGGCCATAGACTTGTTGGACTTCATGGGCAACACAGGTTCTTTTGATTGATTCGTTGAAACATTCTTACTTGGCCCTTGGTTCCATTTGGGTGCACTCGAAGAAGAGTAACCACGTACGGCTCCTTTCATCTTGAGTTACTTTTCGACTTTGATCTCCATGTGCGGCATATTGACGATCTCCACATAATGTTGCAATTCGACGACATTGGCTATGTCTCGATTCAATCCTACCAAAAATTGTGCCATGGTGGCCTCACGGTCTTCTTGCACATCCTCACGTATCATAGCCACTTCCATTTCTTTATAGTAGTCTTCTACACTACTCGTCCCTTGTGTAAGGTTTTGGAGTCTTTGGTACAACTCCCGGTGGTAGTATGAAGGGATGAATCGTCGTCGCATTACAGCCTTCATCTCAGACCATGTTTGGATAGGACGCTCACCATTTCGTCTTCGATTAGTCGTAAGTTGGTCCCACCAAACCATTGCATAGTCGGAGAACTCGATAGCAGCCAACTTAACTTTCTTGGCCTTTGAATAGTTATGGCATTCAAATATGAGCTTGATCTTTTTCTCCCACTCGAGATAAGCTTCAGGATCCGGTCGGCCTTGGAATGAAGGGATTGACAACTTAATGCTTTTCAAGTCATCATCAAACCTCTCTCGGTCTCGTTGGCCTCGGTTGCCTCGATTCCTTAGACCTCTTCACCTTTCGCTTTGGTTTGACCCTTGTTCACTTTCGGCTTCACTTGGGTCATAAAGGTCTTCTTGAATGATTTTCGGTTGGCCTCGTTCTCTTTATGGCCCTTGAGGGGTACGTTCTCGTTGAGTCCTCTCCTCGACTCGTTCCAATCGTTTGTTAAATGATTCAATCTCGTTTTGGAGCATGTGTTCGAATTCTCACAACATGGCTTGTTGAGCCAAATCCGGCACTCCGTCTCCTCCGGGTGCAACGTTTCTAATTGGTTGTCTTCCACCTCCTTCTGCCATGTTTTGTTTAGGGGTTTGAGACATGTAATAGAAAACCTCACAGCAAAAAACCTCACGGTTCTCTCGAAAAGAAAAAGTTGGTGTCACTCACACTCGTGTTTGCGCTCGTTTTTGGCTTTTTCGTCTCTCGAATAATCTCACACACTCTTGCCTTTTACCGCTCAAAATTCTCTCGTGATTTCATAGAAAGACTCGTTTAGGCTTATTCAAAGTCTAGTGGTCGGCTTCAAAGGGTTTTCAAGGGAAGCGATATTGTCGTGAAAGGTTGGCTGAAAGAATATATATAGGTTTTCAGAATGTGGCGTAAAGGTAGAGGAATGATCATAATGAAGAGTTGTAAATCGAAAAATTGAAATGCTAAATGCAATCCTTTTTTATATATATACTTCGATTTTTTTTCTCTTTTCTTTTCACTTCAAATACAATTGAATAATACCAAAATATCTTCAAAATTCACGAAATCCCTTTTTTTAATTTTTTTAATTTTTTTTTCAAAATTTTTTTTACAAACCTACTCCGGAAGTGCTAAGAACGTCCGTACTCCTTGTTTTTGCTTGCTTTGATACCAAATGATACGATCCCGGCTCCGTCGAGTGATCTGAGTCATTTGTATATGCGATCATTAAACAAGAAGTAACGTTCGTTGATGTAATTTGATTTGGAAAGCTAAATGAGTATGGAACATGATAACAATGCTGGGTTCAAACGGTAAGTTCAGAAAGTTTAGGGCTTGATGATCGACAGGAAATAAGAAATAAAAATGGTTCGGGATGGAATGGAGTGAAACGACTTAAGGTCAAACTGAACCAACACTATATTGAATGTTGACCCGAGGTTTATAAGACACTTAAGGTGGAATTTGTGAAGGATAAGGACCTTGACCCGTTACCTAGGGAGGTAAGAACCAGAGGTATAGTTTTGGGTGAACGCCACACTCGACTCGAGTGATAAGTTTAGAAACAGACTAGTTTGACGCCACTGACAACAGATAAGCCAAGCTAAGTCCTTGAACGAAATTTGAGAGAAGAAATCTCACCAAATAACTCAATATATATTAAAAAGTATCAAAAAGTCCCAAAAACATCTTATGAGCTTCATATTTATAGCTCAAACACATGACCAGCCAAATAGACAATTAAGTACATGAATAATCAAATGTATTCAACTTTAATGAGCTGAATCTTCCTTGAAATTTCCAGGTAGCATCCTTGTGCATGTAGAACGTGAATGGTCAGCTTCTATAGGCCTTGGATTTAGCTAATAATACCAAAATGTTGAATAAGCTGAATGGAGTTAGCTGCCTTTTGGACCACACCTTGGGCACACTTTTGGACCAGCTCCCTAAGCATTGTTTGCAAATCCATGCAAGCTGAATTAGTTCAATTCCTTCTCATTGAGCTCTGTTTAGCTTGTTTCCAACTCACTCGAGCTCAAGTCAACTCATTCAAGCTCAATTCAGCTCAATCTTAACCCAATGAGCTTATTTTTAGCTTTTTTAGCTTGCATTTATTTTCCTGAAATAAACCATTTAATTTGTCTTTAGTTGAATTAGTTGTTTATTTTAAGTTAATTAATTTGTTAAATCTGGACAAATAATTAATTAAGTGTTTTAATTATATCTAAATTAAATACTTAATTAATTATGATGTTTTAAATATGTCTGAAATTGTTAATATGTATGGCCAAATTTAATGTGCAAATTATTGAGTTCATATGCTGCTAATTTAATGTGTTTGAAATGCATTTAACTTGCTGATTTAATTTGCTGCAGGTTCATGAACGGATTGGTGCAATGTATGGGAGTGTGCATGCACAATTGAGGTTCAATGGATGGCATTTAAAGGAGCACATGCATTTGGGACGTTCATGCAAGAGGGAGTTGCTGAAAGTTCATGTATTTGAAGATTCATGGATCATATTTATGGGGGAAAATACATGGGACGTTTCATGCATGATTCATGCATTTTCAAGATGACCATTCAAGTATTTTAGGCACATTAAGGCCTCATTCAACCAAGGGAGATGTAGGATCATTAAAGAGCTGCACATTCATGGAATTATGGAGATTCTTCAAGGCTAAGGATGCATGAATGCATCAAGTGAAGCATCATGATGGTTCGGCCAATTCATGTACCATCTTCAAGCATGAACTGAATTTTAATGCTATTTTTGTGAACATGTTAAATACCTGTGTGAACAGAATTTAAGTTAGTGTGAACAACATAGATGCCGAATATCAATAGGCATTTTAGGCTTATAAATAGCTTACTTGTTTATTGAAAAAGGTTACAGAATTTGATTATTAAAACTTAATAGAACTTTTGTTCTTGTGAGGTTACCTCCTCTCTTCTTTCGTTCGAGTCTCGAAGTGACTTATCTAGCTTGCTAGTGGCGTCAATCCGAACTCTATTGAACTTATCACCGAACCGGTGTGGCGTTTAACCATATTATTATACCTTTGGTTCTTACCTCCATATAGGTAACGGGTCAAGGTCCGCTTCTATCTTTCATCAAATTTTACCTTAAGCAATATAAGACTCGGGCAATACTTTTTAGTATTGAGTCATTCTTAAAGTTTGAGTTCTTTATCCATTTCCATTTATCTATCATCTTTGTAACTTAATTCTTTGTTAAACCGAACCTATCTTTCATCAAACCAAAACCCATCCTTTGAACCCATTTTGCCTACCTTTTGCTTATAAAACGTTCAAACTCCATCTATCTACAAATTTGAACGAGCTTCTCATCGACGATCGGGCATCTTAAGTGAACCCGAGTCAATCAACCGGGTTGGATCACATCACTCGGTGAGACTTTATCTCTAGTTTAGAGGGTCGGCTTCAACGAGTTTACAAGGGAAGGACGATGTAAAGGTGTTAGGTAGGCTGAAAAGAGAGTAGTTTATTGGTACGGAGGCGCGCGCGGACCAAGATCGAGTTGCCAAGTCACGAGAAAATCCTACAAAATCTCTAATCGAACAGATTTGAAATCAAAACAAAGAATAAGATTAAAAACAAATCAGATCTGGAAATTAAGATCCCCAAAACAATCAATAACAGCCAATAATCAAAGATCTTATGAATAGATGTTTTCGAAATGCAAAAACACGAAATCGATCTCCAAGATTGATTTTCAACAAGCCGAATCTGTCCAAGAACTAAACCGATGAATAAAGCCCCAAATTCCAGCAACTTGATTTTTCCCAAAATTCCAGCAACCTAAAACAGTCAGTTTTGACAAGAAGAATTCGACAAGATTAATTGGAAAAGATAAGTTTAGTCGAATTTGGCTACCAAGAATGAGTACCATCGATCTTTTTGAGTAATAAAGATGGCTGGAAATTCACAAGAAGAATAAACAAGTTAGATCAAAAGAATCGGCATAAACAGAATTTAAAAGAAAAGAATGAACAGCAAGAAAGTAAATTGAAGTCCTAAAGATCCTTGAAATCCCGAAAGATTTCACAAATCTCTTCAAACGGCTCTAATCTCCCCTCCAACGAATATCGGTGGCAAGAAGAAGGTTGAAGATGGCTCCCACAATCCAAAGATTGTTAAAACAACTTCTAAAGAAAACTCAAGAGAGAATTCTTAGAGAAAACCCCAAAGAAAATTCTACACTCAACAAATCTAAAATTTGATAGAAAAATAATAATAAGATGTGTTTACAAAGGGTGGCTGGCCAATGCTTATATAGGCCTCCAACAAATCCTAATCTCACAAGTAACTAATAAAAGTTAAACCTAATTAATAAAATAACAAGGTAAATTCGGCCATGCACTTATATGGGCTGTTTTGGGCCGAATTTTACATGTAATGCTCCTAAAGATTAAAAAATTAAATTAAACAAGTAAGATGTTTACAAATTGGGCCCTTTGACATTTTGGCCTGATTTTAAACTAAGTATGAAGAAATTTCTTGATTGGGCTAAATTTTGGTTATTGGGCCTCGCCTTCAAGAATTTGGGCTCGTGATCCATCTCCTACCAAAATTGGGTCGTTGACGCTCGTAATGGAGATCCAATGCGTTTTGGCTGCAAGATTTGGTTTCTTGGACCAAGATTTGAAATCTTGATTTTCTTGATTCTTGAAATCTCTTCGAATAGCAAAATTGGGCCAAGATTCAGTTTCTTGATTTTCTTGAAAACAAGAAAGTGAATCTTGATTTTCTTGTTCTCTCGTGTATGCATCTAAGGCCTTGCTAACAAGCTCTTGAATGGTCCCATTTAGTTTGGACCGCATTTGTCGGGCCTATGATCTTGTTATTGGGCCTTGTGGCAATTTGAGCCCATCACGTTCTTGAACTTGGATTGGGCCTTTATGACTCATATCATTCCCCCTTCCTCAAAAAGATTCGTCCCCGAATCTGAAAAATCAAATGGGGACAAGTCAGCCACATTAAAAATAGAACTTACATTGTACTCACCAAGTAGATCAATTTTATAGGCATTATCGTTGATCCGCTCGAGTACTTGGAAAGGCCCATCGCCCCTTGGGTCCAACTTAGTCTTCCTTTTTGTAGGAAATCGTTCTTTCCTCAAATGGACCCAAACCCAATCTCCGGGTTCTAGTACAACCCGTTTGCGCCCCTTGTTTGCTTTGTTGGTGTTGGCGTCATTTGTTTTGGCTATTCGCTGTCTAGCCTTCTCATGTAAGGATTTCACCAACTCAGCTTTCTGTTCGCCATCTAAATTCATAACGTGTTCAAGAGGTAATGGTGCAAGATCAAGTACTGTTAGTGGGTTAAAACCATAAACAAGTTCAAATGGGGAATAACCAGTTGTAGAATGAATAGATCTATTATATGCAAATTCAATGAATGGTAGGCATTCTTCCCAATTTCTAATGTTCTTTCCCACAACAGCTCGTAATAGAGTCCCTAAGATTCGATTAACTACTTCAGTTTGACCATCAGTTTAGGGGTGACATGTAGTAGAATAAAGCAATTTAGTACCAAGCTTACCCCACAATACCTTCCAAAAGTGGCTAAGGAATTTGACATCTCTATCAGAAACAATTGTTTTAGGGATGCCATGAAGTCTTACCACTTCTTTAAAGAATAAGTCTGCCACATGTGTAGCATCATCTGTTTTGTGACAAGGAATAAAATGTGACATCTTTGAAAACCTGTCAACAACAACAAATATACTATCTCTTCCTTTTTTTGTTCGATGCAAACCTAAAATAAAATCCATGGATAAATCTACCCAAGGTGAAGTAGGAATCGGTAGAGGAGTGTAAAGGCCATGAGGCATTACCTTAGATTTTGCTTGTTTGCATGTAATGCACTTGGAACATACCTTTTCCACATCCTTCTTCATATGTGGCCAATGGAAGTGTTCTTGCAATATGTCTAGTGTTTTGGCCACTCCAAAATGTCCCATTAATCCCCCACTATGGGCTTCATGAATCAACAATTCTCTCATGGAACACTTTGGTATGCATAACCTGTTTAAACGAAAAAGCAAGCCATCTACAAGATAAAATTTTTCAAAAGCAGTATGTCCACAATTCTTATAGATATGGCTGAAATCAGCATCATCATCATATAACTCTTTAATATGTTCAAACCCTAAGACTTTAGCATTCAATATAGTTATTAAAGTATATCGTCTAGACAAAGCATCTGCAACTACATTATCTTTACCTGTTTTATATTGAATCATATAAGGGAATGTTTCAATGAATTCTACCCATCGGGCATGTCTTTTACTCAACTTACCTTGTCCCTTTAACCATTTAAGAGACTCATGATCTGTATGTATGACAAACTCATTAGGCAACAAATAATGTTGCCATACTTGAAGTGCATGAACTAATGCCAATAGTTCTTTGTCATAAGTCGAGTAATTTAACTGTGCACCGTTCAATTTCTCACTAAAATAAGCAATAGGTTGCTTATCTTGCATTAAAACAGCGCCGATTCCAATTCCTGAAGCATCACACTCAAGTTCAAAAGCTTTAGCAAAATCAGGTAATTTAAGCAAAGGAGCAAAACATAACTTAGCTTTTAGAGTTTGAAAAGCTTTTTCTTGGTTTTCACCCCATTTGAAACCCACTGATTTCTTTATAACTTCATTCAATGGGGCAGCAATAGTAGAGAAATCTTTCACAAATCGTCTATAAAAACTGGCTAAACCATGGAAAGATCTCACCTCAGTTACCGATTTAGGAGTCGGCCACTCCTTAATTGCCTTAACTTTATCCTCGTCGACATGAATACCTTGAGCACTAACTATGAAACCTAAGAATATTAGTTTATCACAACAGAATGTGCATTTATCAAGGTTGGCAAATAATCTTTAAGTTCGTAGAATATCCAAAATGGTTCAAACATGGAAAACATGATCATCAAATGACTTTAAGTAAATTAAAATATCATCAAAGTAAACTACTACAAATTTACCCAAATGTAGCCTCAAAACATGATTCATTAATCTCATAAATGTACTAGGTGCATTAGTAAGGCCGAAAGGCATAACTAACCATTCATACAATCCAAATTTTGTTTTAAAAGTTGTTTTCCATTCATCCCCTTCCCTTATTCGAATTTGATGATAACCGCTTTTTAAATCAATTTTTGTAAATATTATTGAACCATGTAATTCATCAAGCATATCATCAAGTCTAGGGATTGGGTGTCGATACTTTACCGTTATCTTGTTGATTGGGCGACAATCAACACACATACAAAACGTACCATCTTTCTTTGGCACCAATAAGACAGGAACAACACAAGGACTTAGGCTCTCACGAATGTACCCTTTGTCTAGTAATTCCTCCACTTGCCTTTGCAATTCCTTTGTCTCCTCGGGATTGCATCTATAGGCTGGTCGATTTGGGATTGAAGCTCCGGGTACTAAGTCAATTTGATGTTCTATCCCTCGTAAAGGTGGTAAACCTTTAGGGGCCTCACTAAAAACATCCTCATAATCCTGTAAAAGAGATTGAAACATACTAGGTAGATTTTCGTTAATGTTAGATAAAGATAAATAATTTTGCCTAAACCTCACAAGGATACAAGGCTGTTTATTAAGTAGGGCTCTCTTCACATCTTTTTTTGTTGCCAAAAGATTTTTTCCGCTTATTTTACCACTAGAGGGTTCACTCACCTTTGGGCTTTTTAAATTTTGACTTTTTCCACTACTATTAGCCTCTTTTCTCTCTGTCTTTTGAATTTGCTCTTTCTCCCTTACCCCCTCACAAAATTTTATCATCCTCAATTGATCTTTATATACATCAGTAGGATTTAAATGAGTAAAAGTGAATTTCTTACCTTTAAATACAAGGGAGTATCGATTAAGTTTACCTTGGTGTGTAACATCACGATCAAATTGCCAAGGTCGTCCAAGGAGCAAGTGTGTCGCATGCATTGGGACTACATCACACCATACTTCATCCTCATAATTGCCGAGTTTAAAAGTGACCAAGGACTGTTTCGTAACTTTAACTTCGGAACATTCATTAAGCCACTGAAGGTGATATGGCTTAGGGTGTTTGGTGCAAGGCAACTTTAAAGAATCAACCAAATAGCTACTCACCACATTTGAGCAACTACCACTATCAATAATGAGTGAACATAAGTTACCTTTAATAAAACACCGAGAATGGAAAATATTGGCCCTTTGGCTATCATCATCTTTCATCTGAATGTTAAGGGTTCGACGAACTACAAGGCATTGAAAATTAGCAAAGTCCCCTTCCTTTGGTGGTTCGACCAACTCGTCGCCATTATCACTGTCATCCACAAGTTCTGGCATATTTGGATCTGTATTATCAGAGTCAGAAGTGTACTCACCGTTATCTTTTAGAAGAAGTAATCTCGTGTTAGGGCATTCTCTACTATAATGACCACGCCCTTTGCACTTAAAGCATTCAATCTCACGAGTCCTCTTTGCACTCGAATCACCTAAATTGGGCTACTTAGAAGGTGTTTGCGTTTTAGCAGGAGCCCCTTTTTTCGAATCTGATTGTTTACTTCCATTACTCAAAGAAGACTTGTTAGTAACAAAAGGTGGTTTTGAACTCTTAAAATAAGAATTGGAATTGTTACCTCGATAATATTGTGAAGTAGAGAAGGACCCAAACCTTTGTTCCTTTAATTGTTGCTCGATTTCAATGGCTTTGTGAACTGCTTCTTCCAAATCAATGTAAGTTTGTAGCCTCAATGTATTAGCTATTGGCCTGTTCAAACCATCAATGTATCGAACCATAGTTGTTTCTTCATCTTCCTCCACATTAGCTCTCTGAATGAGCATCTCCATCTCTTTAAAATATTCATCCACCGTCCTACTACCTTGGATAAGTCTTCTCAACTTTGTTTTAATTTCTCTATAGTAGTGAGGTGGAATAAACCTTTTACGCATAATCTGTTTCAACTCATCCCATGTCGAAATCCCACCTTCATAATTCCGATGGTGGTTTACCCCAAGTTGAGTCCACCAACTTAATGCATAATCAGAAAATTCTAGTGTTGCTAACGCTACCTTTTCATCATCCGGACATTTATAATACCAAAACATGAGTTCAATCTTAGATTCCCATTCACAATAAGCGCCAGGATCATTCTTACCACGAAATTGGGGAATTGTGAATTTCAGTTTTGCCAAAGAAAGTTGTCCATGATCATGAAAATCATCATCCATTCTAGGGACACGTCGAGGGCCGTGCCTATGGGGCTGGTTATTCCTATCTTCCCTGATTGGATCTCGATATTGAAGTTCTTGATTCATTCATACCTCATTCAAAGTAGTATTCAATGCTTGAAGGGTAGCGTTTATTTGTGTGATTGCAGCAGCGTGTCCTTCTAACTGTTGTTGGACTTCCATAAGTGTATCATTATGGTCATCTTTAGACATCTTCCAAAAAAGCTGCAAAAATAAACACTCAACACTCAAAAATAAAAGTTAGCAAACCTCACCGTTAGTCACTCAAAAAGAAAATTCAAATTCTCAATGAGGTAGAATTCAATCTTGTGAGTTCTTTATCAGAGTTTATATCAACCAATTAGAGAGTATGAACCAAACTACCAAAGAATCCTAATTTGCACTAGGATGCCAAAAACTGACGAGACACCAATTGATTCGTGTTGCACCGAGGAAGAAGTTGTGCACATGTGTAAATCCTACTAGCACAAGAAACAAGAAGGTGTTAGATAACGTAACAGAAGAATAAAAAGCAAACAAATGAAAACCTATAGCTAAGAATCAATAAAAATTGCTAAAACCAGAAAATCTGAAAAAACTGCGGAGTAACTTGACAACTTTGTTTGAGGTGTTCCCGATCTCCAAAAATCACAAACTTAAATCTTGAGTGTCCTTATATATTGAATTTTTGATCTGGAAAGTTTGGGCACCAAACTCAACCCGCTGAATATTTTTTTAAATTTTTATTGGATTTCGTCTTTTTTCGATTTTTTGACTTTTTTGACTGATTTTTTTGCGGGAATAATTTTTTTATATTCAATAACAGTGCCAAAAATGTGTATGTAAAATTTCAGATCAATTTGACAACGTTTACCCACTCAAATGAATTTTTTTGAAAGATTTTTCTGGGTAAAACTGCTGTTTTTACTTTAAAAAATTGAGATCAGTTTAGAAATCAACCAAGAACACCCAAAACGCCCAAAATATGATACCAAATGGTACGGGGTTGCGCACGCGGACCAAGATCGAGTTGCCAAGTCACGAGAAACTCCTACGAAAGCTCTAATCGAACAGATCTGAAATCAAAACAAAGAATAAGATTAAAAACAAATCAGATCTGGAAATTAAGATCCCCAAAACAATCAAGAACAGCCAAGAATCAAAGATCTGATGAATAGATGTTTTCGGAATGCAAAAACACGAAATCGATCTCCAAGATTGATTTTCAACAAGCCGAATCTGTCCAAGAACTAAACCGATGAATAAAGCCCCAAATTCCAGCAACTTGATTTTTCCCAAAATTCCAGCAACCTAAAACAGTCAGTTTTGACAAGAAGAATTTGACAAGATTAATTGGAAAAGATAAGTTTAGTCAAATTTGGCTACCAAGAATGAGTACCGATCGATCTTTTTGAGTAATAAAGATGGCTGGAAATTCACAAGAAGAATAAACAAGTTAGATCAAAAGAATCGGCATAAACAGAATTTAAAAGAAAAGAATGAACAGCAAGAAAGTAAATTGAAGTCCTAAAGATCCTTGAAGTCCCGAAAGATTTCACAAATCTCTTCAAACGGCTCTAATCTCCCCTCCAACGAATATCGGTGGCAAGAAGAAGGTTGAAGATGGCTCCCACAATCCAAAGATTGTTAAAACAACTTCTAAAGAAAACTCAAGAGAGAATTCTTGGAGAAAACCCCAAAGAAAATTCTGCACTCAACAAATCTGAAATTTGATAGAAAAAATAATAATAAGATGTGTTTACAAAGGGTGGCTGGCCAATGCTTATATAGGCCTCCAACAAATCCTAATCTCACAAGTAATTAATAAAAATTAAACCTAAATAATAAAATAACAAGGTAAATTTGGCCATGCACTTATATGGGCTGTTTTGGGCCGAATTTTACATGTAATGCTCCTAAAGATTAAAAAATTAAATTAAACAAGTAAGATGTTTACAAATTGGGCCCTTTGACATTTTGGCCTGATTTTCAACTAAGTATGAAGAAATTTCTTGATTGGGCTAAATTTTGGTTATTGGGCCTCGCCTTCAAGAATTTGGGCTCGTGATCCATCTCCTACCAAAATTGGGTCGTTGACGCTCGTAATGGAGATCCAATGCGTTTTGGCTGCAAGATTTGGTTTCTTGGACCAGGATTTGAAATCTTGATTTTCTTGATTCTTGAAATCTCTTCGAACAGCAAAATTGGGCCAAGATTTGGTTTCTTGATTTTCTTGAAAACAAGAAAGTGAATCTTGATTTTCTTGTTCTCTCGTGTATGCATCTAAGGCCTTGCTAACAAGCTCTTGAATGGTCCCATTTAGTTTGGACCGCATTTGTTGGGCCTTTGATCTTGTTACTGGGCCTTGTGGCAATTTGAGCCCATCACGTTCTTGAACTTGGATTGGGCCTTTATGACTCGTATCATAAGGCCTCCGCTATGCGCCTCATGTACTAATAGGTCTCGTATGGAACTCTGCGGCACACATAATTTTCCTTCTCTAAAAAGGAATCCGTCGCTCCTATAAAAGTTATCAATAGCAACACTTTCACAAGCAACAAATATTTCTCCAAAATCATCATCAGCAGGATATAAATCTTTTAACAATGCAAAACCAAGCAGTTTAGAGTCCAAATACGACAAAAGGGTATACCTTCTTGAAAGAGCATCAGCTACGATATTTTCCTTACCCTTTTTATACTTAATGACATAGGGAAATGACTCCAAATACTCTACCCACTTAGCATGGCGTTTGTTTAATTTGTGTTGTCCTTTAATGTGCTTTAACGCTTCATGATCCGAATGGATCACGAACTCCTTCGGCCACAAATAGTGTTGCCAAGTCTCGAGAGCGCAGATAAGTGCATACATCTCTTTGTCATAAACGGGGTAGTTTAGCACGGCACCATTCAACTTTTCACTAAAGTAAGCGATCGGCCTCCCGTCTTGAGTTAACACGGCACCTATTCCAACACCTGAGGCATCACACTCAATTTCAAATGTTTTAGAAAAATCAGGCAATGCTAACAACGGAGCTTTAGTAAGACAATCTTTAATAATATTAAAAGAATTTTCTTGCTCTTCGCCCCAATGAAAAGTCGAATTCTTCTTGATAGTGCTTGTCAACTATGCAGCCAACGTGCTAAAGTTGGGTACAAATCGCCTATAGAAACTTGCTAGGCCATGGAAGCTTCGCACTTGGCTTATGCTCGTCGGTCTCGGCCATTCTTGAATCGCCTTAATCTTTTCGCTATCTACTTCGAGGCCCTCCGAGCTAACCACGAAACCTAAAAAGATAACTTTGTCAGAACAAAATGTACACTTTTTAAGATCAGCATACAAAGTCTCTTTTCTAAGAACTTCCAAAACAACTCGCAAATGAATTACATTCTCATCCATCGATTTGCTATAAATGAGGATATCATCAAAATACACAACGCAAAACTTACCAATGAAATTTCGTAAAACATAGTTCATAAGTCTCATAAAAGTGCTAGGGGCGTTGGTTAAGCCGAATGGCATTACCAACCATTCATACAAACCATGTTTCGTTTTAAAAGCGGTTTTCCACTCGTCACCTTCGCGCATTCGAATCTGATGGTATCCGCTTTTGAGATCAATTTTTGAGAATAACTTGGCACCACTTAACTCATCGAGCATATCATCTAGACGCGGTATGGGATGCCTATACTTGATGGTGATTTTATTTACGGCACGGCAATCGACGCACATGCGCCATGTTCCGTCCTTCTTTGGTACCAACAAAACCGGTACAGCGCATGGGCTAAGGCTCTCTCGAATATAGCCATTTTCCATGAGTTCGTTGATTTGATGTTGAAGCTCTTTGGTTTCTTCGGGATTGGTTCGGTATGCTGGCCGATTAGGAATAACAGCTCCGGGCACAAAATCAATTTGGTGCTCAATCCCACGAAGTGGTGGCAAACCACTTGGCACTTCATCCGGAAAAACGTCTTTGAAATCCTGCAAGAGAGACAAAACAGAAGAAGGGGGATCTCCGGATAAGTCGTTAGTATTAAACAAATTTTCCTTATACATAAGTACAAGGATCGATTGTTTTGCCAAAAACACTTTTCGAACATCACTTGCTTTTGCAAAGACATTCAATTTTTCACTCACTTTTTATTTTCTTCTTTTTCTTTTCTCGCTCTCTTTTCATTCTCTTTTTTTGAATTTTCTTTCTTTTTTTCATTTTTCTTTTCTTTTGTATTTTCGCTCTTTTCTTTTTCTCTCATTTGATCTACAGAATTTTTCAACTTAAGTTGATCCTCATAAACTTGCTTTGGCGTCAATGGTGCTAAGGTTACATTTCTCCCCAGATGCTTGAAATAATATCGATTTGAGTAACCATCGTGCATAACTCAACGATCGAATTGCCATGGACGGCCCAATAATAAGTGACCCGCATGCATCGGAACAACATCGCAAAGCACTTCATCGGAATATTTTCCAATGGAAAAGGAGACTAGAACTTGCTTTGTCACCTTTAACTGATACGAGTCACAAAGGCCCAACCCAAGCTTAAGAAGGTGATGGGTTCAAATCAAGAAAATCAAGATTCACTTTCTTGTTTTCAAGAAAATCAAGAAATCGAATCTTGGCCCAATTTTGCTGTTCGGAGCAATTTCAAGAATTAAGAAAATCAAGATTTCAAATCTTGGAAATCTTGGTCCAAGAAACCGAATCTTGCAGCCAAAGCGCGTTGGATCTCCATTACGAGCGTCAACGACCCAATTTCGGTAGGAGATGGATCACAAGCCCAAATTCTTAAAGGCAAGGCCCAATAAGCAAATTCCCAGCCCAATTAAGAAATCCATACATATTTAGTTGAAAATCAGGCCAAAATGTCAAAGGGCCCAATTTGTAAACATTTTAGTTGTTTAAGTTAATTTTTAAGTTTTAGGAATATCACATGTTAAATTCGGCCCAAAACAGCCCAATAGGATGATGGCCGAATTTTCCTTTGTTTTTTTTAATTAAGTTTAAATTTTTTAGGTTTTCTAATTAGATTAGGATTTGTTGGAGGCCTATTTGGCCAGCCACCCTTTTTAAACATCTTATTATTATTTTTTCTATCAAATTTTAGATTTGTTGAGTGCAGAATTTTCTTTGGGGTTTTCTCCAAGAATTCTCTCTTGAGTTTTCTTTAGAAGTTGTTTTAACAATCTTTTGATTGTGGGAGCCATCTTCAACCTTCTTCTTGCCATCGATATTCTTTGGAGGGGAGATTAGAGCCATTTGAAGAGATTTGTGAAATCTTTCGGGATTTTAAGGATCTTTAGGACTTATCCTTTAATTCTTGCTGTTTTCGATTTCTTTCTTTACTTTTCTTTGCTTATACTTGTGCTGATTTCTCATCTAATATTTTGCTGTTCTTGTTTGTTTTCCAGCATTAATTAAACTCAAGATCTCTTCGTTTAAGTTGTTCTCCTATTGGCAGCACCCATTCGAACCCAAAAATCCCCAATTCCTAGGGTTTGGTCGATTGGATCTCTTTCAATTTGGGGATCAATTGATTGCTGGAAATTAGGCATTCTTGGCCGAATCAATCCCTTGGCAGATTCGCATCCTTTCCATACTTTCAATTCCGTGTGATTCGCTTATTCTATTTCTTTGTTTCTTGCTGCTCATTTAATTGAATTTGGGGAATTTCAATTCAATTCAGATTTGCTTTTAATCTTGTTCTTTGTTTTAATTTTTAGATCTGTTCGTTTAGAGCTTTCGTAGGAGTTTCCCGTGACTTGACGACTCGATCTTGGTCCGCGCGCATTCCTCTATCATTAACTCTCCTCCATCGTTGAGCCATTGAAGTTTGTACGGAGTTGGATGCTTGGTGGTTGGTAGATTTAATTTTTCCACCATGAGAGTGCTCGCTACGTTCGTACAACTTCCTCCATCAATGATGACACTACATAGCTTTCCTTGTACTTGACAACGAGTATGGAAGATGTTCTCTCGTTGTTGTTCATCGTCGATGCTTTGGATGCTTAGACTTCTTTTAACAACGAGGAGTTCTCCATCAAAAGCGTGTTCAACTTCTTCATCGTTGTCAGAAACGATTTCGGGCTCGTCTTCAAGTTCTTCCTCCTCCGATTCGATTTCTCCATTTGCTCGAACCACCATGACATTGCGGTTGGGACATTGACTCGCAATATGGCTCCTTCCAAGGCACTTAAAACACTTAATATCTCTTGAACGATTAGCAAATGAATCGGTTGCCTTACCTTTGCTCGTATCGCCCATAGGTTTGTTTGCTTTTGTAGGCACCATTGGCTCTTTGGCACGGCTTGGTGGATTAGTTTTACTCGAACTTTGCCCCCATCTAGTTGTGCTTGGGGTAGGAAAACTTTGAGTGGTACTCTTTCGCTTGAGTTGCTTCTCCACCTTAATGGCCATGTGTACCATGTCCACTATCTCAACATAATGTTGGAGTTCCACAATGTTAGCGATATCTCGGTTGAGACCAGCAAGGAATCGCGCCATTGTTGCTTCACGATCTTCTTGGACATCGGCTCAGATCATTGCGATCTCCATCTCTTTGAAATAATCCTCAACACTCTTTGAACCTTGAGTGAGATTTTGAAGCTTTTGATAGAGTTCCCGATGGTAGTAGGAGGGAATGAAACGACGTCGCATCACGGCCTTCATCTCGGCCCAAGTGGATATTGGCCATTCCCCATTCCTTCTTCGGCTCATAGTGAGTTTATCCCACCATATCATAGCGTAATTGGAGAATTCTATGGCCGCCAACTTCACCTTTTTGATCTCGGAATAGTTGTGACAATCGAAGACCAATTCAATCTTCTTTTCCCACTCCAAGTAAGCTTCCGGATCAGACTTTCCTTGAAAGGATGGAATGGATAGTTTAATGTTCCTTAAGTCGTCATCCATACGTCTTTGATTCCGATTACCTCGGTTCCTTTGACCTCTTTGCCCTTCACTTATGTTTGATCCTTGATCACTTTCGGCTTCATTCGGATCATATAGGTCGTCTTGATTGATTTCCAATTGGTCTCGCCCTCTTTGCGGCCCTTGGGGTGTACGCTCTCGTTGATTCCCCAATTCAACTCGATCCAATCATTCGTTAATAGATTCTAACTCACCTCGGATCATGCGTTGGATTTCTCGTAACAAGGCTTGTTGAGCCAAATCCGACACTCCACCTCCTCCAGGCGCAATGTTTCGGATTGGTTGCCTTCCACCTCCTTCCGCCATATTTCGTTCAGGACTTTGAGACATGTAAATAAAAACCTCACAGCAAAAACCTCACAAAATCTCTCACAAGAAGAATAAACACTCCACTTGTGTTTCACTCAATTTCGGCTTTTAACTTGATGTAACTCTCGTGCCTTTTACCACTCACTTTCCTCTCGTGATTTCGTAAGCGACTCGTAGTGACTTAGTCTTAGTTCAGTGGGTCGGCTTCAAAAGGTTCAATAAAGGATCGATGTTAGGTTATGGGTAGGCTAAAAGAAATAAGAAAGGCTTTTAGGATAAGTGTAGCGTAGAAGAAAAGAAGATGAGTAGAAAGAGGTATCGAACTTACAAACTCGAAACACAAAAAAAAAAATTTAATAGCGTGAAATTTCACTTAGAAGGATATAAAAGAGTGTAGAATGTGATTTTGGAAAAATTTTTGTTGAAGTGTCTCCAGACTCTTTTTTTTTTACGGATCTTTCACGTTCTTTTCGTCCGCACCTAGACCGTATGCAATTTTTTTTCTTTTCAATTTTTTTTCCTTTCAATTTTTTTAATTTTTTTTTCGATTTTGACTTTTTTATGAACTCTTTTTTTACGTACCTATTTCAAATTGACTTCGAGTGCTCGTACTTCTTATTTTTACCAGCTCTGATACCAAATGATACGATCTCGGTTTAGTAGTTGAGTCCGAGTCGTTTGGTTCCCGATCGTAAACGAAGAAGTAGATTAGACGAGAAGGAGTTAGAATATATTTGTGTACAAAGAAGTAAGATAAGTTCGTGCAAAGTTGGATGTGGATTTGGTTTAAGTCGAAATGGTATGAATAGAATGGAAGAGTTCGATTTAGGATAATTAAGAAATGGTATTTGGTTTTGGTACGTTTTGGTATTTGGGAATTGGTACGAAATGGTATGGAATTGGTATGAAATGGTATGGTATTTGGTACGAATTGGTAATGGTTCAAAGAGGTCAAGAATGAACCAACACTAAAGAAAAGTGTCGACCCGAAACTTATAGGACCTAAATGAATTGGAAATGGTTGAAAAGGACCTTGACCCGATACTTAGGAAAGTATGAACCGAAGGTATCAAAGGTGAACGCCACACTCGGGTTTAAGGAGTGATAAGTTCGAAAAAGACTCGGAAAGATGCCACTAAAAGCTTAGATAAGTCTTACGGGTCTCGAACGAAATTTGAGAGAAAATGCCTCACAAATTTGGCAGCAATTCGCTAATTAAAATGTCAAAAGTCCCTTACAAAGTGAAAATTCAGCTATTTATAATAATCCACTAGGCTAGCCGAATGGTCACTTAAATTCCTTAAAAATTAAGATAATGAATTACTTAAATGGGCTAGCTAGATTCGGCTGAACTTGGAGCTCCAATGGTCACCTTCTAGGTGGACAATTGAACTTGGAGCTTGAGGGAGTAAATGGCAGTAGCTACATTCAGTTGATGTGCTTAAAGGAGCTCATTTAATTGGCAACTATTGCTGAAAAATTACCAGCAATTAAGAAGATGTTGAGTAGTCACTTTGAGTGTGAAAACCAAGTTTTGAAGAGTCTTTGAATGTGAACACCTTGATCCGAACAGCCATGATGTATTCAACAGTGTGTAAGCAATAAATTCGGCTGAATGGTCACTTAGGAGACTTCAAACAGCAGCCAACTTCATTCTCCCATTCATGCATGTGCCGTCCCCTTCATGTACCCTCTTTTAATACCTTTCATGCTCCAAAAACGTTCATGGATGATGTACCTGCAGCAACATTCATCAAATAATTCAAATTCATGTTTAGACACATTAAATTAACACTAAAATGCTGCACATTAAATTCGGCAGCCTTAGGACATAATTAAAACAAGTAATAAAGTTAACATATTAAAAACAAGCTTAAAAACATATTTATAAGCTGTATAAATTAAGACAAAATTAATAACATGTCATAATAACTAAAATATCATGCATAATTAAGTTTGACCAGATTTAAGACCAATTTAATAACGAAAATTAATTAAACTTGTAAATAACTAATTTAACTAACTCAATTAATTATTTCAGCTACTATATTATTGACTAAGTTATTTTGAGCTAATTTTGAGCTGGTTCGAATTTAATGAGCTGAAGTAGAGCTTAATTCAGCTCGTAACAAAGTGCAAGGAAGGCTCATCGAGTTTGTCCAAGCTTCATCAATGCGTCCAACCAAAGTCTCGCCCCAAACTTGATCTACTAAGGCCGAAACAGCCTCCTTGAATTGTTTAGCTCGTGATCGGGTGATTGGACCTTGAGGCAGCTCCAAAGGCTCCTTGCTCGAGCTAGGTTGGACTTGAGGCATGGTTGTATCACTTGGCCTCGGAATAGTTGTGGCATTCGAACACTAATTCAATTTTCTTCTCCCATTCCAAATAAGCTTCCGAATCTGAACGGCCATAGAAAGGTGGAATAGTTAGTTTAATGCTTTTGAGATCGTCATCATACCTTTCTTGTGCTCGTTGACCATGGTGTCATCGACCTCTCCTTCGATCACTAATGTTTGAGTCGTGTTCATGTTCAGCCTCACTTGGGTCATAGTGGTCTTCTTGATTGATTTCTGGTTGGCCTTGTTCTCTTTGTGGCCCTTGGGGGGTGAGTTCTTGTTAAGTCCTCTACTTGACTCGTTCCAAACGCTCATAAATGATTCCATCTCGTTCCGGAGTATGCGTTGTGATGCAATCGAGACCCATGAGCTATCGAGTGTTAATGATATTTCCCTTGAGCTACCAAAAGGACCCATTACTCGAGCTAGAGCTAATAAGTTCAAGAATGCAATTTCAACTTTGGTGGATCGAGTTTGGAGTGAATCCGTGGCTGTTCTACTTGAAAAATCATGGGCCAACAAATTAAGCAATCCATGCAATCTACTTCAAGTTCATTCAGCTCAATTTTAGCTCACCGAGCTCACTTTTAGCTCAATCAGCTCATTTTAAGCTCATTTGCGTTTATATTTATTTTGCTGGAATATTTATTTAAGTTGTTAGTTAATTTAGTTAAGTTAATTAATTGAATTTAATTTCTGGTCAAAATAATTATTGAGTGTTATTTAATATGTTCTAATTAGTTTAGTGCCTTAAATATGTTTTAAACTACAACAAATATTTATTTAGTTGACCGAACTAAATGAGCAGATTTTATATTCATATGCTACCGAATTTAATGTATTTATTGCATGAACTAATTTGTTGATTTAAATTGGTGCAGGAATCTCCCTTGGACGGCATGGGTGCATGCACCTAAGGTTCATTGTATTTGGCCGAAACATGCATGGCACTCCCAAATGAATATTCAGCCGAATTTGCCATCCTCAAACATCTATATGCAGCTCATTTTAAGTGTTCACATGAGAGACTATTCAGCTGATGGTGTTCACACATATTTGACTCTTCAAAACTGACTTTTCACACTTGTGTGGCTGTTCAACAACTATCTTTAATGTTCCTATCTTTTCAGCCAACAAGTGCCAATTTAAGGAGTAATTTAAGAGCAAGGCCGAACCTGGACAAGACCATTGATCTACCGATGCATTCATCTTTGCAAGGTGCATTTGCTTCATGCTTAAGCTGCCCATTTGAATGCCCATTCAGCCGAATCTTATGGAGGAATTAATTCTGGAATTTTCTTGATTTTTTTTAGCTTTTAAGTTTGTCTATTCGGCTAGCCTTTGAAGAACTATAAATATTTGTTTGTTCATTTGTAAAAGGACTTTTGCCATTTTGATTATTGAAATTAAGTATTTTGTGAGAATTTCTTCTCTAAATTTCGTCCAAAGACTTTGTTGGCTTATCTACTAGTTAGTGGCGTCAACCTTGTTCTTTGTAACCCGAACTTATCACTTTTAACTAAAGTGTGGCGTTCAACTATACCGAGGTTCCTATCTTCGATAGATAGTGGGTCAAGGTTCTCTTACACCCTTATTCATCCATCTTAAAGACATATAAGAATCGGGTCAACCTTAATCCTTAACGTTGGTTCATTTTTGTTTTTAAGCCTATCTTCCCATTTCATTTTGAATCAAAAATTCCAAACCATTATTATTTGTTTCCTACCTTTTCTTAGCCTAATTAATTTACAAATCACTTCCCTTAATCTCAATTGAACCTCAAACAACTTCATTGTTCAAGTAAAACGAATTGACTCAAGAAGAACGAAACTTCATCGTTTGGACGATCGGGCAACAAAAGCGATTCAACTCATTAAACTGAGGTTGGTTCACATCATTTGGTATCAGAGCTAGTTAAAACAAGGAGTGCCGACGTTCGTGTTAAGTCCGGAGTAGGTTCGTAAAAAATTGAAAAAAAAATCAAAAAAAATTGAAAAAAAAATTGTATACGGTCTAGGTGCGGACGAAAAGAACGTGAAAGATCCGTAAAAAAAGTCTGGAGACACTTCAACAAAATTTTTTTCATAATGACATTCTACACTCTTTTATATCTCTCTTAGTGAAATTTCACGCTATTAAAAATTTTTTTTTTTCAAGATTGATTGTTGTTCCGAACAAGTGATTCTTCTTATCCAATTAGTGAATCCATTTTATACGCCACATCTTTAAACCATTCTTTCTTTCGAGCCTACCCTAAACCATACGACTTTCCTTTGCAAACCCCTTGAAGCCGACCCTCTAAACTAAAGATCAAGCCCTACCAAGTCTTATACGAATTTATAAGAGAAGAAACGAGAGGAAAAAGGCACGAGTGTGTGAGCATATTCGAGAGGAGGTAAAAGCCAAAGGAGTGTAAACACGAGCGTGAGTGTCGTTCTTTCTTTCTTTTCTGAGTGAACGTGAGTCTTTGTGGTGAGGAATCTCTATTATGTCTCAAAATCCCGAGCAAAACATGGTGGAAAGGACCGAAAGATAACCGATAAGAAATGTCGGAGGAGGAGTTCCCGATTTAGGTCAACAAGCCCTCTTAAGGGAATTTCAACGAATGCTTCGAACTGAACTTGAATCTATTAATGAGAGACTCGATCGAGTGGAAGGAGGACCAACACGAGAAGGAACCCCTCAAGGACCGAGAAGGGAGCGAGGGCGAGCAAGACCTTTCATGGATGATCCCTACGAGCCAAGCGAGGTAGAAAGCGACCAAGCGTCAAATCAAAGCGAGAGACGATAAGGTCAAAGGAATAGGGGTCCTAGAGATCGATGCCAAATTGATGATGATTTAAAAAGTATTAAGCTATCCATTCCTCCCTTTCATGGGAAATCTGATCCGGAAGCCTATCTAGAATGGGAGAGAAAAATCGAGATGGTCTTCGAGTGTCACAACTACTCAGAGAGCAAAAAGGTGAAATTGGCGGCAATCGAGTTCTCCGATTACGCAATGATATGGTGGGATCAACTCACAACGAGTCAAAGAAGGAACGGGGAGTGGCCAATCTCATCTTGGGCCGAAATGAAAGCCGTAATGCGTAAGCGATTTATACCCTCTTACTATTATCGTGAACTTTATCAAAAGTTGCAGAATCTTACGCAAGGAAATCGAAGTGTGGAACACTACTTCAAAGAAATAGAGATTGCCATGATTCGAGCGAACGTGGATGAAAATTGTGAAGCAACCATGGCTCGATTCTTAGCCGGCCTTAATCGTGACATAGCTAATGTGGTGGAACTTCAACACTATGTCGAAGTTGTTGATATGGTACATGTTGCCATCAAAGTCGAAAAACAATTGAAGAGAAAAGGAACTAGCTGAACCTTTCCTAGCACCAACAATTCTCAAAGGTGGAACCAAGGCACGGGTAAGAAAGACTTTTCTAATCGTACTAAGGATCAATCTTTGCCTTCTAAGACGAACAAACCCGTTGGTGAAACTAGCAAAGGCAAAGAAGTTGCCATTCCGAATCGAGAGAAATAAAGTGCTTCAAGTTCTTAGGGAGGGGCCATATTGCAAGTCAATGCCCTAACCGAAGTATCATGATCATGCAGGCTGATGGGGAGATCGAATCGGAGGAAGACGATGATGAAGAACCTGATGAAACTGCCAAAGAAGAAAACGAACTTGAATATGCTGTTGATGGCAAAATCCTCGTCATTAAACGAAGTCTTAGTCTTCAAAGCGTTGAAAACGAACAGCAAAGGGAGAACATTTTCCATACACGTTGCCATGTTCAAGGTAAGGTGTACAGCTTGATCGTTGATGGCGGGAGTTGTACAAATGTGGCCAGCACCTTAATGGTTGAAAAACTCAGCTTGCCAACAACTAAGCACCCTCAACCTTACAAGCTTCAATGGCTTAATGACGGAGGGGAGTTGAAGGTAACTAAGCAAGTTTTGGTGCCATTTACTATTGGAAAATATTTCGACGAGGTTTTATGCGACGTGGTACCTATGCACGCTGGTCATATGTTATTGGGTCGTCCATGGCAATTCGACCGTAAAGTTATTCATGATGGTTTGCAAACCGCTGCACTTTCAAGTTTGAAGGGAAGAATGTAACCTTAGTTCCAATGACGCCGAGGCAAGTTTATGAAGACCAATTGAAGTTAAGAGTCTTTTGAAAAATTTCGAGAGAATGTACAAAAAGAAAAGAATGAAAAAGAGAGCGAAAAACACATTGAGAAGAAAAAAGAAAAACCTTTGAAAAGTGTGAGAGAAAATAATAAATCGATTGAAAAAAAAATAGAGAAGAAAAAGAGCAAAAGAAAATGAGTATTTATGCGAGAGAGAGTGATTTGAGGAAATCTTATTTGATGCAGCAATCAGTTCTTGTACTTATGTACAAGGAAACTCTTTTGAATACTAACGAGTTGGATCCAAATTTGCCCTCTTCGATTGTCTCTCTTTTGCAGGAATTGAGGACGTGTTTCCGGAAGACATTCCAAATGGGTTACCGCCCATTCGAGGAACAGAACATCAAATTGATTTCATTCCCGGAGCTGATACAGCCACGCTTCAAGTCCAACCTAGCTCGAGCAAGGAGCCTTTGGAGCTGCCTCAAGGTCCAATCACCCGATCACGAGCTAAACAATTTAAGGAGGCTGTTTCAGCCTTAGTAGATCAAGTCTGGGCGAGACTTTGGTTGGACGCATTGACGAAGCTTGGACAAACTCGATGAGCCTTCCTTGCACTTTAATACGAGCTGAATTAACTTCCATTTCAGCTCAATAAGCTCGACTTAGCTCAACTTCAGCTCAAACATTTTCAATTCAGCTCAATATCAACTAGACATTAATTCAATAGCTGAATATTTATTTAAGTCGATTCAATTAGTTTATTACAGCTTATTAATATGTTTGTTGCATGTTTTTAATATGTCAAGTTTTATTACATGATTTAAAATTGCTTTAAAGCTGCCGAATTTAATGAGCTGATTTTAGTGTCATTGTTGACCGAATTAATGTGTCTTGTTTTTATTCTTAATTTAGTTCAGCTAAATACCACATTAATCTGAGTTCTTCCTATTTTTGTAGGTTGGCCGAATGTGGGGTTCATTTAGCAAGGTGAGCCGAATGTGGAGATTCATTTAGCTTGGTGCATGCACAATAGATTCAATGAACCTGGAGATACATGCATCAAATTGGTGAGCTGAATTTGGCATTCCTAGGTGACTATTCAGTCAAGAGAGCTAATGTTTCCAACTCCAAAGCTGTCAATTAATCCTTTCACATTTGCTGGATGCATCTTGGCTTTTCGGTTCCATGTGTTCACACTCCATGACTCTTCAATGTTGAGCTTTCACACTAAATTGGCTGCTCATTACCCTCTTAATTGCTGGTCATTTTCAGCCAAAAGTTGCAACATAAATGAGTAATTTATGCCCATTGGCCGAACCTAGCTATCCATGCATCATCCAAATTTTTCCAAGTCCAATGCTTCATCTAGAAGGTGTCTAATGGAGTCCATGTTCAGCCGAATTTAGCTAGTTCATTTAAGTGATTATTTGCTTATTTTAAGGAATGTAAGTGACCATTCGGCTAGCTTAGGTTTGCTTATAAATAGCTGAATTTTACTTTGTAAAGGACTTTTGACATTTTAATTAGCGAATTGCTGCCAATTTGTGAGCATTTCTCTCAATTTCGTTCGAGACCCGTAGACTTATCTAAGCTTTAGTGGGTCTTTCCGAGTCTTTTCCGAACTTATCACTCCTAAACCGATGTGGCGTTCACCTTTGATACCTTTGGTTCATACTTTATTAAGTATCGGGTCAAGGTCCTTATCAACCATTTCCAACTCAATTTGGTCCTATAAGTTCGGGTCGACACTTTCTTCAGTGTTGGTTCACTCTTGACCTTTTGAACCATTACCATTTCGTACCAAATCCTTTACCATTTAGTACCAATTCCCAAATACCAAATCGTACCAAACCAAATACCATTTCTAATTAATCTTAACCGAACTCGACCATTCTAGCATACAATTTCAACTTAAACCAAATCCATATCCAACTTGCACGGACTTACTTTACTTCTTGAAACTCATTATATTCTATCTTCTTCTGTCTATTTACTTCTTCGTTTACGAACGGGACCTAAACGACTCGGGTTCAACTACTAAACCGAGGTCGTATCATTTGTATCAGAGCTGGTAAAAATAAGAAGTACGAGCACTCGAAGTCATTTGAAATAGGTACGTAAAAAAAAAGTTCGAAAAAAAAATTGAAAAAAAAATTGAAAAGAAAAAAAAAATTGCATATGGTTTAGGTGCAGAAGAAAAGAACGTGAAATATCGGTAAAAAAAAAGAGTCTGGAGACCACTTCAATAGAATTTTTCCAAAATCTCATTTTACACCCTTTTATATCCCCCGTAGTGAAATTCACGCAATTAAAAAAAAAATTCGATAAAAAAAAAAGTGTTTCGAGTTTGTAAGTTTGGCATTTTCTTCATTCATCTTCTAAGCCACACTTAGCCTAAAGCCTTTCTTGTTTCTTTTGCCTACCGTAACCTAACATCACTGTAAGCCATTTGAGCCGACCCATGAACAAGACTAAGTCACACGACGCTTACGAAATCACGAAGAATGAGTGGTTAGCACGAAGGTACATCAAGTAAAAAGCCGAAATGATGAAACACGAGTGGGTGTATCATTGTGAGAATTGGAGATTGTGCTGTGAGGTTTTATTACATGTCTCAAAGTCCTGAACGAAAAGGCGGAGAGGGGAGGCAACCAATCCGAACATTGCGCCGCGAGAGGTGGAAGTGCCGATGGTCACAAGCTGTTACGGAGAATCCAACGCTGATCCGAGGTGAGTAGAATCTATTAAGAACGGTTGCGATTGATTGGATCACGGGCGTCACCCAAGGGCCGCAAAGAGGGGCGAGCCATTGGAATCAACAAGTGACCTATTGATCCGAATGAAAGTCGAAAGTGATCAAGGATCAAACATAATGAAGGCCAGAGGTCAAGGAACCGACGTAACGGAATAAAGCTATGATGACGATTAGGAACATTAAACTATCCATTCTCTTTCAAGAAGTCTTCCGGAAGCTATTGGAGGTGGAAAAGAAGA